>NW_007377701.1:0-74555 GCF_000475195.1 Diaphorina citri
TACAAGGAGTAAAATCATATTTTGCAAACATCTGCTACTTTTATTTATTGCTTGTGTGAAGTCTTAAGCTTTATGAATGAATTTCAAAGTTCCTTAAATTAATTTCCAAGTTCTTATGAAATATTTACAGTGACTTTTCACCAGAAAATTTTTTTGGTGCCTTTCTGAACACAGAAAAAAAGAGGTTAACAAAGAAGAAAAGGCAATCAGACAGACACAAAGTCTTTACACGGGATTTACAACAACCCCGGCACTTCTTGGAGCAGACTCATTTTCTTGTTTCGGTGGAGGTGCACTAAAAAAAAAAAAAAGATCAAGACGTTCACTTGGTAATGAGGAGACATTTGATGGAATCAAATATTTATTAAAATGCTGGCATCGAAAAAAGTTCGCTCCATCAGGAACCGAAGCCACAGACATGGATCTATTGTAATTTTAGTAACCACTGCTCTATACTCTAGTGGTCAGGTACACCTAGGTATTGTTTCTATCACCTCCATAGTGAAAGTCCACTATTAATTATTTGTGATGCTAGCTAGACCTCTCTATCTCGACTCTCTTATTACCACAAATTATTATTTCCTTTCTCCTCTTCTCTTCTCTAATGTTTTCTATGTCTTTGTATTATGTTGGCCTTCCTCCTCTTCTTTTTCTTCTTCTTCTTTTTCTTTTTCTTCTTCTTTTTTTTCTCCTTCTTCTTTTTCTTCTTCTTCCTCTCCTCCTCCTCCTCCTTCTTTTTCCTCGTTCTTCTTCTTCCTCTCCTCCTTCTTCTTCTTTTTCTTCTCCTCATTCTTCTTCCCCTGCTTTTTTTATTTTTCGATGGAGCGGCCTCATCTTCTTCTTGGTCTCGGAGAAATTTTCACGCTATGAAGAAAGATGGTATACGTAGAATTATTGATATAGGATGCGGGAAGTGAATGCTTTGGTTATTGGAATATTGGATTTTAGTGGGTAATTATTGGATTCTTCACCAATCGTATTGGATATTTCAATTTGATGGATCCACAGGGGCGGATTTCGAGAACTAAGCGCGGCCTTATGTCGGGCGCAGAAATATTTACCATCTCATCTCAATCTTACTTATGTTTTTTTTTTTTTTTCAAGAGGTTTACACAACACACAAGGTTTTTAAAATCATTAGATACGAATTTCATAATTAATCATTCCACCTCAAATTTAGATCATAAGTCTCATGGGATATCATAAATAATCGGACAGATTAGGTGATTCTTTAGAATTTAGTACAATCAGAATGCGGTAGGTATTACCTACCTGTAATTAAGAGGAAGAAGATTAAGTACCTGCTACAATAACCGATGTAGGTATTGTAGGCATAAGTAAGGCAATTGTCGGTATTGCTGGGAATTGGCATAATAATTATGAATATATTCAACTTGGATGCTTAATGTCGGCTATTAAGTACACAAGAATATGTAACATTGTACTTATAACCCGCACTTATTGTAGGTTTGATGATATACATAGACTACTACCGAAGTAGGTCTAGGTAATAATAATAATAGTTCTTATTTATACTGCTCGCATAGGACTGAAAAGTCCCTTTACTCCAGCAGTAGGCTACTACTATTATTGTGGTCGAATTCTCAAATTATATTGAGGATAAAATTCCATACCTCGGCTGGGATTGAACCCACGCCCTCCTGTTTACTCAAATTATATTGAGGATAAAATTCCATACCTCGGCTCGGATTGAACCCACGCCCTCCTGTTTACCAGGCGAGCGCCTTGACCACTACACCACCGAGGCTGGTGTAGGCAGATAGGCACCTCAAGTATGAATAGGTAAGGAGGTATACTCCCTATAGTTAGGCTTGCCAAACGTCCCGAATTGGCCGGGACAGTCCCGAATTTCAGGGGGTGTCCCGGCGTCCCGTTCAGTTTTTCATTTTGGGGCGTTTTGTCCCGAATTTCCGTTTCTGTCCCAGAAAAAATTCGGGACGCGTTTTTTAACTTTAAAATTAGGTACCTACCTCTATAAATCAGAATTTGTTCTTAACTTGTTTAAATGTGTCATGCTTTCATCAGTTTGCTCTTCCACTTCTTTGCTAAACCTTTATAAACGAGAAAATGTTGTATTAAACAGCCTTAAACGAAAAAATGAGCTGGTCCCTTGAATTCTCGTTTATCCAGGTTCGACTGTATTTTGCTTATCTGTTTTTAATAATAGGTATGTTACCTATCACCTATCGTACCTATATACATATCGTACCTATGTGATTTCGCGATTATGCTCGCGGATTTGGCGATTATGTTCGCGGATTTCGCGATTATATTCGCGGATTTCGCGATTGACTCTAGATTACCCGTAGTCATGGCTAGAATGCTACCTACCTCAGGTCTCTACTATGTCCTGCATACTGACTACGATCACTACGCCATCCTGTGGTCCTGTTCCAACCTGGGACTATTCCATGCAGGTAAGCTACTGGATTGGACAGGTCTACAGTACCGTGTGGACTCTAGATTACCCGTAGTCATGGCTAGAATGCTACCTACCTCAGGTCTCTACTATGTCCTGCATACTGACTACGATCACTACGCCATCCTGTGGTCCTGTTCCAACCTGGGACTATTCCATGCAGGTAAGCTACTGGATTGGACAGGTCTACAGTACCGTGTGGACTCTAGATTACCCGTAGTCATGGCTAGAATGCTACCTACCTCAGGTCTCTACTATGTCCTGCATACTGACTACGATCACTACGCCATCCTGTGGTCCTGTTCCAACCTGGGACTATTCCATGCAGGTAAGCTACTGGATTGGACAGGTCTACAGTACCGTGTGGACTCTAGATTACCCGTAGTCATGGCTAGAATGCTACCTACCTCAGGTCTCTACTATGTCCTGCATACTGACTACGATCACTACGCCATCCTGTGGTCCTGTTCCAACCTGGGACTATTCCATGCAGGTAAGCTACTGGATTGGACAGGTCTACAGTACCGTGTGGACTCTAGATTACCCGTAGTCATGGCTAGAATGCTACCTACCTCAGGTCTCTACTATGTCCTGCATACTGACTACGATCACTACGCCATCCTGTGGTCCTGTTCCAACCTGGGACTATTCCATGCAGGTAAGCTACTGGATTGGACAGGTCTACAGTACCGTGTGGACTCTAGATTACCCGTAGTCATGGCTAGAATGCTACCTACCTCAGGTCTCTACTATGTCCTGCATACTGACTACGATCACTACGCCATCCTGTGGTCCTGTTCCAACCTGGGACTATTCCATGCAGGTAAGCTACTGGATTGGACAGGTCTACAGTACCGTGTGGACTCTAGATTACCCGTAGTCATGGCTAGAATGCTACCTACCTCAGGTCTCTACTATGTCCTGCATACTGACTACGATCACTACGCCATCCTGTGGTCCTGTTCCAACCTGGGACTATTCCATGCAGGTAAGCTACTGGATTGGACAGGTCTACAGTACCGTGTGGACTCTAGATTACCCGTAGTCATGGCTAGAATGCTACCTACCTCAGGTCTCTACTATGTCCTGCATACTGACTACGATCACTACGCCATCCTGTGGTCCTGTTCCAACCTGGGACTATTCCATGCAGGTAAGCTACTGGATTGGACAGGTCTACAGTACCGTGTGGACTCTAGATTACCCGTAGTCATGGCTAGAATGCTACCTACCTCAGGTCTCTACTATGTCCTGCATACTGACTACGATCACTACGCCATCCTGTGGTCCTGTTCCAACCTGGGACTATTCCATGCAGGTAAGCTACTGGATTGGACAGGTCTACAGTACCGTGTGGACTCTAGATTACCCGTAGTCATGGCTAGAATGCTACCTACCTCAGGTCTCTACTATGTCCTGCATACTGACTACGATCACTACGCCATCCTGTGGTCCTGTTCCAACCTGGGACTATTCCATGCAGGTAAGCTACTGGATTGGACAGGTCTACAGTACCGTGTGGACTCTAGATTACCCGTAGTCATGGCTAGAATGCTACCTACCTCAGGTCTCTACTATGTCCTGCATACTGACTACGATCACTACGCCATCCTGTGGTCCTGTTCCAACCTGGGACTATTCCATGCAGGTAAGCTACTGGATTGGACAGGTCTACAGTACCGTGTGGACTCTAGATTACCCGTAGTCATGGCTAGAATGCTACCTACCTCAGGTCTCTACTATGTCCTGCATACTGACTACGATCACTACGCCATCCTGTGGTCCTGTTCCAACCTGGGACTATTCCATGCAGGTAAGCTACTGGATTGGACAGGTCTACAGTACCGTGTGGACTCTAGATTACCCGTAGTCATGGCTAGAATGCTACCTACCTCAGGTCTCTACTATGTCCTGCATACTGACTACGATCACTACGCCATCCTGTGGTCCTGTTCCAACCTGGGACTATTCCATGCAGGTAAGCTACTGGATTGGACAGGTCTACAGTACCGTGTGGACTCTAGATTACCCGTAGTCATGGCTAGAATGCTACCTACCTCAGGTCTCTACTATGTCCTGCATACTGACTACGATCACTACGCCATCCTGTGGTCCTGTTCCAACCTGGGACTATTCCATGCAGGTAAGCTACTGGATTGGACAGGTCTACAGTACCGTGTGGACTCTAGATTACCCGTAGTCATGGCTAGAATGCTACCTACCTCAGGTCTCTACTATGTCCTGCATACTGACTACGATCACTACGCCATCCTGTGGTCCTGTTCCAACCTGGGACTATTCCATGCAGGTAAGCTACTGGATTGGACAGGTCTACAGTACCGTGTGGACTCTAGATTACCCGTAGTCATGGCTAGAATGCTACCTACCTCAGGTCTCTACTATGTCCTGCATACTGACTACGATCACTACGCCATCCTGTGGTCCTGTTCCAACCTGGGACTATTCCATGCAGGTAAGCTACTGGATTGGACAGGTCTACAGTACCGTGTGGACTCTAGATTACCCGTAGTCATGGCTAGAATGCTACCTACCTCAGGTCTCTACTATGTCCTGCATACTGACTACGATCACTACGCCATCCTGTGGTCCTGTTCCAACCTGGGACTATTCCATGCAGGTAAGCTACTGGATTGGACAGGTCTACAGTACCGTGTGGACTCTAGATTACCCGTAGTCATGGCTAGAATGCTACCTACCTCAGGTCTCTACTATGTCCTGCATACTGACTACGATCACTACGCCATCCTGTGGTCCTGTTCCAACCTGGGACTATTCCATGCAGGTAAGCTACTGGATTGGACAGGTCTACAGTACCGTGTGGACTCTAGATTACCCGTAGTCATGGCTAGAATGCTACCTACCTCAGGTCTCTACTATGTCCTGCATACTGACTACGATCACTACGCCATCCTGTGGTCCTGTTCCAACCTGGGACTATTCCATGCAGGTAAGCTACTGGATTGGACAGGTCTACAGTACCGTGTGGACTCTAGATTACCCGTAGTCATGGCTAGAATGCTACCTACCTCAGGTCTCTACTATGTCCTGCATACTGACTACGATCACTACGCCATCCTGTGGTCCTGTTCCAACCTGGGACTATTCCATGCAGGTAAGCTACTGGATTGGACAGGTCTACAGTACCGTGTGGACTCTAGATTACCCGTAGTCATGGCTAGAATGCTACCTACCTCAGGTCTCTACTATGTCCTGCATACTGACTACGATCACTACGCCATCCTGTGGTCCTGTTCCAACCTGGGACTATTCCATGCAGGTAAGCTACTGGATTGGACAGGTCTACAGTACCGTGTGGACTCTAGATTACCCGTAGTCATGGCTAGAATGCTACCTACCTCAGGTCTCTACTATGTCCTGCATACTGACTACGATCACTACGCCATCCTGTGGTCCTGTTCCAACCTGGGACTATTCCATGCAGGTAAGCTACTGGATTGGACAGGTCTACAGTACCGTGTGGACTCTAGATTACCCGTAGTCATGGCTAGAATGCTACCTACCTCAGGTCTCTACTATGTCCTGCATACTGACTACGATCACTACGCCATCCTGTGGTCCTGTTCCAACCTGGGACTATTCCATGCAGGTAAGCTACTGGATTGGACAGGTCTACAGTACCGTGTGGACTCTAGATTACCCGTAGTCATGGCTAGAATGCTACCTACCTCAGGTCTCTACTATGTCCTGCATACTGACTACGATCACTACGCCATCCTGTGGTCCTGTTCCAACCTGGGACTATTCCATGCAGGTAAGCTACTGGATTGGACAGGTCTACAGTACCGTGTGGACTCTAGATTACCCGTAGTCATGGCTAGAATGCTACCTACCTCAGGTCTCTACTATGTCCTGCATACTGACTACGATCACTACGCCATCCTGTGGTCCTGTTCCAACCTGGGACTATTCCATGCAGGTAAGCTACTGGATTGGACAGGTCTACAGTACCGTGTGGACTCTAGATTACCCGTAGTCATGGCTAGAATGCTACCTACCTCAGGTCTCTACTATGTCCTGCATACTGACTACGATCACTACGCCATCCTGTGGTCCTGTTCCAACCTGGGACTATTCCATGCAGGTAAGCTACTGGATTGGACAGGTCTACAGTACCGTGTGGACTCTAGATTACCCGTAGTCATGGCTAGAATGCTACCTACCTCAGGTCTCTACTATGTCCTGCATACTGACTACGATCACTACGCCATCCTGTGGTCCTGTTCCAACCTGGGACTATTCCATGCAGGTAAGCTACTGGATTGGACAGGTCTACAGTACCGTGTGGACTCTAGATTACCCGTAGTCATGGCTAGAATGCTACCTACCTCAGGTCTCTACTATGTCCTGCATACTGACTACGATCACTACGCCATCCTGTGGTCCTGTTCCAACCTGGGACTATTCCATGCAGGTAAGCTACTGGATTGGACAGGTCTACAGTACCGTGTGGACTCTAGATTACCCGTAGTCATGGCTAGAATGCTACCTACCTCAGGTCTCTACTATGTCCTGCATACTGACTACGATCACTACGCCATCCTGTGGTCCTGTTCCAACCTGGGACTATTCCATGCAGGTAAGCTACTGGATTGGACAGGTCTACAGTACCGTGTGGACTCTAGATTACCCGTAGTCATGGCTAGAATGCTACCTACCTCAGGTCTCTACTATGTCCTGCATACTGACTACGATCACTACGCCATCCTGTGGTCCTGTTCCAACCTGGGACTATTCCATGCAGGTAAGCTACTGGATTGGACAGGTCTACAGTACCGTGTGGACTCTAGATTACCCGTAGTCATGGCTAGAATGCTACCTACCTCAGGTCTCTACTATGTCCTGCATACTGACTACGATCACTACGCCATCCTGTGGTCCTGTTCCAACCTGGGACTATTCCATGCAGGTAAGCTACTGGATTGGACAGGTCTACAGTACCGTGTGGACTCTAGATTACCCGTAGTCATGGCTAGAATGCTACCTACCTCAGGTCTCTACTATGTCCTGCATACTGACTACGATCACTACGCCATCCTGTGGTCCTGTTCCAACCTGGGACTATTCCATGCAGGTAAGCTACTGGATTGGACAGGTCTACAGTACCGTGTGGACTCTAGATTACCCGTAGTCATGGCTAGAATGCTACCTACCTCAGGTCTCTACTATGTCCTGCATACTGACTACGATCACTACGCCATCCTGTGGTCCTGTTCCAACCTGGGACTATTCCATGCAGGTAAGCTACTGAATTGGACAGGTCTACAGTACCGTGTGGACTCTAGATTACCCGTAGTCATGGCTAGAATGCTACCTACCTCAGGTCTCTACTATGTCCTGCATACTGACTACGATCACTACGCCAGTGTCCAGTGACAGACCGTTGAAATAAACACAAGACAGTTGGGACCAGAAGCTTAGTCAGTCCTAAATAGACCAATGCCCGCAATTCACGCTGAGAACATCTGACAGACCATGGTCTCACATACTCACCAGAAAAAGCTCAAGACCCAGGTCCGTCAGACTTAGCATGAGTGGCTGAACACATGCTTCCAGCTTTTCTCGGCCCCAACCAGGCTGGTTGAGGTAAATGGAGAGTTAAATCCCCGTCACTAAAAACATTAGCAGTTATACAGTGCTATAAACTCCTAGAAAACAAAGGCCAGCGACTCACTATCAGGTAGACCTGACAGGAACACCTGATCAGGTCTATCTGATAGTGAGTCGCTGGCCAGAGAAAATTGTAAATGTTCCCCGCAATCTTTCTCTTTTCTTCTTGTTGCACAGATCAAATCTGGGTCCTGGGCCGAGAGCGGGATTTAGAAGTGGGAGACCGCACGTTCGTATACCAGACGCTGCAAGATTTGGGACTAGATGAAGGCAGACTAGTCCTTACCAAGCACGCCAACTGCCCGGCCGAGTCCTGATGAAGACGAATCCAGGGTGTGCTAATTCTAAGAAGACTTTTGTGGGTGAAAACCGTGGAGAAAGTGGGCGAAAACCGTGGAGAAAGTGGGCGAAAAGCACGTTTCCTACTAGGTATTTTCCGGAACAGTTTGCCTAAATGTACCTAGGTTAAGTGCTGGTCACGTATCACAAGCTACAGTCAAGTACCTATACTAATAAATTAAGGAGCGCGGTAGCGCTCCGCCCCGCCAAATCAAAAAATAAATATTCTTGTCAGCCTAGCAGTTAGTTTGGAGGGTAGCGCCTCTGCCCTGTGAGTGGTATTCCCGCCCGGGACAAACTTTATCCTAAACAGATAAGTTTCGTTCTCGAAACGCCTGACTTTCTCTTATCCTGTCTTGCTTCTCCCTCTGATTTTGGGACGATGCGACCGGAGTAGTTACACTTCCGTCTGTCAAATTGTTGATTGATTTCAATGAGCTCGCCCAGCCTGAATGAGGCCGGGAACCCAGCAGTAGGTACGTGAATGCCCAGATGGTCACCCATCCGTATACCAAGCACGGACAACGTTGCTTAGTTTGAGTGATCAATGGGGAACTGGTGCATTCAAAGTTCTATCGGGTACTTTGTTCTTATTTTGGGACCACCCTGTACATTTCGCATATCAGTTTCTAGGTCAGATGTTAGGTACAACAACAAAACAGTAGGTAATAAATAATAATACATATTTTTAAATATAAGATTTGTAATATTCATAATTATTAGGTATTGTCTGGCGATAATGTGGGAACCAGATCATGTCAGGTCCAGGAAATATGGGGA
Organism: Diaphorina citri; assembly: GCF_000475195.1. Classification (NCBI taxonomy): domain Eukaryota; kingdom Metazoa; phylum Arthropoda; class Insecta; order Hemiptera; family Psyllidae; genus Diaphorina; species Diaphorina citri. The sequence goes on from NW_007377701.1 coordinate 9,209, forward strand.
TCATGTAGGTAGGTAGGTATAGATACCACCTACTCGTATAAGAGGTTTTTTTTGAAGAGGTTTGATAGAGGGAACTGTAACTGCTAAGGTCTTATCGCCCCGAAATCGAAGAGAGAAGGCGGACAGGATAGGAGAAAGCCAGCCGTTTCGAGAACGAACATTATCCCATCAGGATAAAATCCGCCCCGGGCGGGAATCGAACCCGCGGCTTTTTTTTTTTAGGTTTGTGCTTGAATTTGGGATGTATTTATATAAGCTGGGAAATACCAAGTCAGATTATCTTTCCATTGAGATGAATGGAGAATCAAACAAAATTTAATATCTACCTCTAGCTTGATACAGGTAATCTGATTCTGTCTTCAGACTTGAGAATTAATTTCTAAATTATAATCCAATGAGGTGCATTTTCAGAGTTTCAATATTTTGACTGGGGTAGATTTAAAAAGAAATTGATAAAAACGGTCTGTAACAACTCATTTTAAATTTCACAGCTTAGAATATTAAAAAAATTAGATACATCATAAATGTCTTTATGTTTAATACCTACAAGGTAAAGCTAGGTAAATTACAGCAGCTATTTCATTACATGATTTTACCCGTTTGAGATCTTTGTGAATAGATTATTGAGCTTTTACTGTTACACAAACTCACTTAAAAGTTGTGATTCAAGATCCACTAAAGATCTTGAATCACAAATTAACAGGATCATAAGTTCATACTTGAGTTTACAAGGAGTAAAATCATATTTTGCAAACATCTGCTACTTTTATTTATTGCTTGTGTGAAGTCTTAAGCTTTATGAATTAATTTCAAAGTTCCTTAAATTAATTTCCAAGTTCTTATGTAATATATTTACAGTGACTTTTCACCAGAAAATTTTTTGGTGCCTTTCTGAACACAGAGAAAAAGAGGTTAACAAGAAGAAAAGGCAATCAGACAGACACGAAGTCTTTACACGGGATTTACAACAACCCCGGCACTTCTTGGAGCAGACTCATTTTCTTGTTTCGGTGGAGGTGCACTAGTTTTGTTACCTTGCAATTGAATATCAAACTTGTCTTTATATTCATTGATTTCTATTCCTTTCTTGGTTAATTGTTCATTGAGACTATTGATTAGGGTGTTCAGTTGATCTCTATTTGTTGTTAAGGTTGGAATAACTTCTTTGACAGTTTTCTCACAAAGGACACCACCTATCAATCTGAAAGAGAAGAAAAATTGGAGAGGTAAGTACTAAGACAGAAGAAATAATTATCGAACAGGTAAGTAATAAAGGTAACAAATTACAATCAATAAGTATTTTATCTTAGCTAAATCTGGTACTTACTTGTGCAGAAGTCACGTCCGTGGAATATTGCTACCAAAGGAACTGGCACAAATGAGCAGTGACCCTGGTTATTATAGGGTTAAACGCAAGAAGGAGTTTTCACAATTAGAGCAGTGATTAGTGTTATTACCTATAGGGTTAGGTTGAATACAAAGAGGAGCTTTTCTTTTCCACGGACATGACTTCTGCATAATTACCGCACATTTTAGTAATAGGCCCAGGAGCTCAAATAAAAACGAATTTTAAATGTTGTGCATTGTTCAGTATCTACATGTGCCCTGTTTCCGAGCATGTTTAGATGTCAACACTCATTTCAACATGAACCCATAGACCAGGGGCTTAAATATACAAACCTGAAACACCTCCTGTCCCCATCAAGATCTTTCAGAGTATCCAATACGATTTTGTGTTCGGTGAGCTCTTGTTCTAGTTCAGATAATTTGGTTGCTATTTGCCTCTGTTCAGCCCGTAGATTTTGGAATCCATTGTACACTTCTTCATCTGTTAGTTTCGTAGTCTTTTTCTTAGCATCTGCCATACCTGAGGATATTGTACACAAGTTTATTAGGACAAAAACTGAATAAATATGTGGAAAAAGCCCTTTTTCAACTCAAAAACTTAAGCAAAGGCAATTATTTTGGGAATTTTGGCGAAAAAGTCACAAATGTGCCGAAAAAGGTATGGATGATATGGATCCAAATTTGAATTTTTTTGTAAACAAATAGTTGCAGTGTTGCCTGATCGATCTGAAATTCAAAATGCATTTTTTATATGCAGTTTGAAAAATGCATTTTATTGCACTTTAGAAAAATATAGAATATAAAATAATTATACCTATTTTACTTTTAAGAAAAAAATTAAATAAAAAATATTGATTAATGAGAATTAACTTGGTAAAAATGGAAAAATAGGTGGTTTTGAGCACATATTGGGTGACATTTTAATATTTTTCGTGTCGCGTTCAAAAAAGTTGAACGTGTATGGACGCAGAAAGGCTCGGAGGTTTTCAAGAGGTTTTGTGGTCTGGCAACACTGTATGTTTTTTGCTTCGTTGAAAAGTGAGGTTAGATTTTTCAAAATATTGGGAAATAAAAAAAAATTTCCCAAAATTTCTGAACTTTTCAGCAATTTTCCTGTTAATTTGAACTTTTGAACCAAAAGTGTCCAAGTTTCAAAAGGCACATTCAAGAAAAATGTGTAAAATGCTGTTACGAATTCATAGTAAGTATCTACTTGTTTCAACATTCGCTTTAAGTGGACACTAAGCTGATAGGAGAATCTATGGGGATTGCACCCTCTTGGGTTAACTGAAGGTGAGCAAGAATCCCTATGCATTAGATAAGAAATACCACTGATAAGAACTAAGTGCTGTTCATTTTGTCACCATTTTCGGCTGAATGGTAGCCTGATATGTGATAAGGGTAATTATGCAGAAGTCACGTCCGTGGAAAAGAAAAGCTCCTTTTTGTATTCAACCTAACCCTATTATAACACAAATCACTGCTCTAATTGTGAAAACTCCTTCTTGTGTTTAACCTAACCATATAATAACACTGGTCAATGCTCATTTGTGCCAGTTCCTTTGGTAGCAATATTCCACGGACGTGACTTCTGCACAAGTACCATGATAAGCACTGATTGTCTAATGATGAGAAATAACTTGGCCAAAAATGCTAGGTATGAATCGAAAGTAAATAAAGGTGGAGGGGTGCTGTCCCATTTTAGCCCTGGACATACAATCTTATGTTATGTCAGAGTATGTTTTAGAATCTGAAAATGATTGGAAACTACACACAATCAGCATTCACACACTACACACAATCTGTGTTCTATCTTCTTCAATATCTCGCAAGAAATCCACTGAAGTAGACAAAAAAAAAAAAAAATCTTGGGGCTGTATCTATTGAATACAGGTAATATTTACCCACACTAACTCTGACGGTTTAAATAGAGCTCCATGCTCATATCTTGTCACCAATGTATGGATATTAGGAAATTAACTGTCAGCACATCAGCTTCTCAATGGTGCTAAGGACATGATAAAACTACCTGCTGAAAAATTGGGCTGTATTGAAATGTGTCATATTAAAATTTGACTTCTTTTTCTTTCAGATAGTTCGTAGAGTAACATCAGCCAATGTTAGAATGATAACTTGAACTTGACACCTGTTATCTCCTCCTAGTACACAAGTTATGTATTGTGTACTGCAGACGACATGCCGGAGGATAAAGCTGGGCAAACCTCCACCCTCTGTGTGTATCCTTCAGGCCATCCGATTCACTACAGTAAGTTTCGAAGAGCATAGGATATGTCAGAATCTAGGTTCAATCCCCTGGAAGTTGCATTTTTTTGAGAAGTTTAAATGATAAGTAAGGGATTTGAGATTTTTTCCCCAGGAATGGTTCAGTATTAATAACAACCTTACAGAAGGGAGTATTTTCCTTTTTATGAGGTGATAGATGAGAGTATAAGAGGTGATAAAAAGTAGTATTCCCCCTTTTATGAGGTGATTAATTTATAGTTAAACCTGGATTTTGACACTCCCCATCAACAGTTCTGTTAGTCTTGGACCTTTTTCTCAATGACCTTTCCGTCAATGGTCATAGAACTTTTCCTCTGCTTAGAAATTATCAGAAAATAATTGAACCATAAACCATTTAAAAGTTGCAAGGGGTCACAGGTCACGAAAGACTCCAGACTCCAGGATGTGTTTATCAGTTAGTTTGTCAGAACGATGAACCTTTATTTACTTACTGGAAATTTATCAGAGCTTTATCTAATTAAACTTACAATATAGCATGTCAGACTTGCCAGCGTCTATACTCTATATCTATCTAAAGCTTTTAAATGAACTTTCTAACAACATAAGTATGTATATCTTTTTGAATAAACGAAGTGGGTCTCAAGTTTTAACTTGACAATTTTAAATTCAATTTGTCCTACCTGGGAAGCCAGCAATGACATTGTAGGGAAATATTGGGATGCGAGAGGAAAAATGGCCTAATGGTCAAAGAAGGGGCAAGGAAACTCATTGGGTCCCAACTGGATTTTTCCATTTTTTTCAATGCCTCACTGGGTCCCAATCCCATATACATATTTATAATTAATACTATTCTTTTTTTTCTCATACATAGAATTTTTCTTGTTACTTTTTCCTTATAGAACTTTGAGCTTTATTAATTGTCCATTAGTTGACCCTCTGATAACTTCTGGCTTTTACGGCATTTCCAGTTCATTTTTTGTTACATGTTTGTTTTTTTCAATCACATTTTGAACAGGTATCTCATTTGTTACATAAGCTTTTACTGCAACAATAATATGTTGTTTTTGTTCTTTCTATTAAGTCTGTTCTTTGATAGTCGGGTCATTTTTTTAGAGGGCATTTTGATAGCAGGGGGCTTTATTTTGCTTCCAATCGGGCCAAAGGTAAAGGAAGTGTTGTGTTTGTGAATTGTCATCAAATTTATGCTGGGGTTTACCAATTAGGGATTGGGATGAAACGAGGGTTTTCCTATACCTACCTACTTAATGACCTGGGGTCAACCTCGGATTGAGCTCAATCCTGAGACAATCCACGGTGGTAACACTCGACCGTAGAAATTTGAAAAGATTTGTCAGTCGAAATTAAAATTGCAATTATTATTTCCAAAGAGAAGATTACCAAGTTTCCTTTGAGTTTCAAAAGCGTTTGAAGCAAATTGTAAAAAAAAAAAAGTTTGATAGAGGGAACTGCTAGGGTCTTATCGTCCCGAAATCGAAGAGAGAAGGAAGACAGGATAGGAGAAAGCCAGCCGCTAACCCATCTTCTGCGGCTGTTTGCCCCTACACCTAAGCCTCAGAGTGGGATTTTTGTTTATGAATAACCACTCGCCCCACAGAGGTGAGCTGTTTCTGTGAAATTTACGAGCAAGTTTAGTGCAACGAATTGGCAAATGGGCAGGTTGGTTTTTCTTTTTTAAGTTTAGGGCATTCCGATAAAAAAGAAAGTCAACAAAGAAAGTTTTCTGTTTAGGGAAAAAATGTCAATTCCCAGTAGTATCCTTGTTTTAATTTCGCTGATTAACATCAATTTCCTTCAAATTGTAAGAATCAAATGATGATTTCCTTCCCCTATTTTTGTTCCATTCCGCAGACCAATTTTTCTATGTAGACTAAGAATTCCGACTTTGAACTTTTTTCTTGGTAATTACGAGAAAAATTACAATTCCCCATAATTTCGCTCTATTTTTATTTCACAGACAAATGTTCCTCAAACCATCCGTTGAGGGGAAATCCCTATTTTTACACCTTTCTTACATCTCATTTTTTCTTCTAGAAAGTCAAAGGCCACTTATCAGTTTGGGGGGAAAAATCAAAGAGAGGTTAATTATCTATTTTTTTTATTATTATTTAAAGTACTGAATTTGATTAAAAAGTAATTGACGTACTTACCTAGTTAATTATAAATAATTAATGCATTTAATTCACTAATGTATTTCTATTGGATACTTGAATAGATTTGATAATGAATGTATTCGTACAGTTCCAGAAGAAGCCACATGTTGTTGCGATAGATCACATCTTGAACGTTTGTTCAGAACGAAGGGAATTTCAAGTTTTTACCTGACAATTTTCGCTGAAATTTAGTAGGAATGTTCAACACCTTAGACCTTAGGGATGTTTTTTTTCCCATTTAATTTTGGGGTCGATCGAGATGATGGGGAGAAGGCGCTGGATAAAATGTAACAAAATAGAATAGAATACATAGTATACGTACAGCTATCGTCTCGCTGGAGGACGTAAAACTGAGACCAAACCAGCCCTGTCAAGCCACAGACAGTAACAGTGGCTCTTGAGGGTACCTGAATGGGACTACGATCAAGTCCGTCTCAGGAAGTAGGGTACAACGACATAATTATGTACCTGAATATCCCTCAGACCCCTACGATTCGGGGGCCCTGATCTAGCTCTCTGGCCTAGATGACACCTCTTGGTATCCTCTTAATGGTATAGTATATGAACTCACAGCTTTTCTCTGGAATAAACCTGAGTATGCGAACTCTTTAGAGGTGCTGCAGGTGAATTTCAGAGAAACTGAAGAGGGTGATGAAGGACTTTTGGTGGGGTTATACAGACATTTTGTCGAAGTTATGAAAAGACTCTGTTTTGTCTGTCAAAAATTTCTGGCATGTAAGATTTGGCTGGAACAATATTTCTCCTGAAGCTGTAAAAAGACATTTCCTAGAAGATTTTCTTGTGTCCCATAAGAATATTTTGGAAGATTTTTCCCGTGTCCCATAAGAATATTTTGCCAAAGCTAACCATATTTTGTCGGAGTTGTGACAATAATTTGCTTGGACATTAAAAAGGCTGATTTGTGCACGAATCAATGAATCAATCGCGACTCCTTTGTGTATCAATCATCAATACCTCTGCGCTCTGTTGGCATTTAGTTCCTGCTAAATACCTTCTGATAAGTGACATACAGACATGCAGTTGCGTAATTTGAACTCAACACTAAAATTTGTTCTGCAAACATCACAATAATTTCAACATAAAAATACCTTTGTGTCAATGTCTAACTATGTAAAATTGACTTAATTTGTTCTGAAAACATCACAATTTCAACATAAAAATACTCGTGTTAACAAATCTACATTATAATTCAATGTTAACCCACTAATAAATATTAATAAAATAGAACAATGTAAATTTTTAAAGTTCGGATTGGGTCTTCATTATTTGGTTTATTTTTCGTTGGCAAAAGCGCCTTGAAGGGGGAAAAAGTGAATTGTGTGAAGTTTTTTTCGCTTCGATGTTTTAATAGTGCTTCGCCCTCCTTAGTCCGCTCTAGTATTTTATCTGGATTTCTTTATGTGGACTGAAAAAATGGTAATTATGTCACAAGGAAAAGAGAGTAAAGGACATTTCTGCATTTCAATATGAATAAAGAAACTTTTCTGTTTGGGGGAAAAAAATGTCAATTCCTTGTTTTAATTTCGCTGATTAACATCAATTTCCTTCAAATTGTAAGAATCAAATGATGATTTCCTTCCCCTATTTTTGTTCCATTCCGCAGACCAATTTTTCTATGTAGACTAAAAATTCCGACTTTTACTTTTTTTCTTGGTAATTACTAATTACGAGAAAAATTACAATTCCCAATAATTTCGCTCTATTTTTATTTCACATACAAATGTTACTCAAACCATCCGTTGAGGGGAAATCCCTATTTTTACACCTTTCTTACATCTCATCTTTTCTTCTCTTTCCACAGACCTCGAGTAAGAACTCAGTGAAGGCCGACCCCCGCCCGGAGCTCAAAGTTACCGCCACCACAGTTCACACCTACGACAAGCCCCTGCAGCGGAAACATGTCAAATCCGGGGCCCTGGATCCTGTTCTGGTACCCGGGGGCGTTGCCATAGAAACGAACAAACGGAGGAAGGACGCCAAAGTGATCCCCGAACCAGATTGGCGTGAGATTCGGTTGGATTGGAAACAACTGCCGTCTTCTTATTTGAAATTGTCGAAAGCGCGATTGACAAGTAAGTAGAGCTCTAATAGTAACTACCTACCTACGTGTAGTTATTCCCTTACCCCGTTAGCTCCTACACCTCCTAGGTTTGCTCCTACACCTAGGGGGTGTAGGGGCAAACAGCCCTAAAAGTTCGGTTAAGCTTATACGAATCTATTCATTCTCACCTCTGTGGTGGAGTGATTAATAACACTGATTCTCAACCCGGAAGTGTTAGGTTCGAATCCCAGCCGGGGCGAAATTTTCCCATTCAATTAATAATACTACTGCCAGCCTAGTTAGCTTAGTTCAGCGGTTCTCAACCTTTTTTCGCCCGCGTACCCCTTGGGTGTCCGGGTTTAATCTAACGTACCCCCACCACTATTAGAATGAGTACCGACCGGGCACCCATACCTAGGTTAATGTGTACAATTTTTTTCTTCTTCTTAAAAAGACACAATACTTCCCATTCATGTGCTAGGTCAACATGAGAACACCAGAAAGTTGTTGGTGGTGTTGTTGTTGGTGGTGTTGTTGGTGGTGTTGTTGGTGTTGGTGTTGTTGTTGGTGTTGGTGTTGTTGTTTACAAATGTCGGGACATCGACCATTAGGCCATTTTCCTACGCGCGTCCCAATATTTTTCTACAATGGAACTGCTGCACACACCTAAATTCCTGATTTAGGTGTGCTTGGTTCATGGGAGAGTTAAGGGAACATATAAAGGACAGTTTTAGGACAGTGAACACCAGATAGTAACCTGTTGAAATCTTTGCAATCGAAATACAAGTGCAACGCGCATGGCAAGCAAGCGCGTTACCACTGGGCTTTTTTTTTATGAGGAGGAAAAATCTTTATGACTTCTCCAGCATGGTGTGGAGGGTATGCTGGAGTCACGGCTCAGGGTATGGTGTTTCGCCCTTCTGTGGCACCATTCCTGGCCGCTCAACCCGCTAAAAAAACCTCCCCGCTCTTCTTTCTTGGTCCCAGAACTTTTCTGCTATGACTTCGGGAACTTTTCTGTTATGACTTCGGGAACTTTTCTGTTATGACTTCGGGAACTTTTCTGTTATGACTTCGGGAACTTTTCTGTTATGACTTCGGGAACTTTTCTGTTATGACTTCGGGAACTTTTCTGTTATGACTTCGGGAACTTTTCTGTTATGACTTCGGGAACTTTTCTGTTATGACTTCGAGAACTTTTCTGCTATGACTTCGGGAACTTTTCTGTTATGACTTCGGGAACTTTTCTGTTATGACTTCGGGAACTTTTCTGTTATGACTTCGGGAGAAGTGATAACAGAAAAGTTCCCGAAGTCATAACACTTCATACCATTGGGCTGGCCGTGCCCTATTCAATTCTGTTCTTTTCTAACATTATTCCCGTTCATTCTTCCTCTCAGCCCTGGTAGTTCTCACATCGATGGCGGGCTACGCCATGGCCCCGGCCCCGTTCGAATGGTCCTCGTTCCTCATATGCTTTTCCCAATTGCAACTCCTCCATTCTGTTCTTTTCTAACATTATTCCCCTTCATTTTTCCTCTCAGCCCTGGTAGTTCTCACATCGATGGCGGGCTACGCCATGGCCCCGGCCCCGTTCGAATGGTCCTCGTTCCTCATATGCTCCCTGGGTACAGGCCTGGTATCTTCGGCTGCCAACGCGGTCAATCAGTACCATGAGGTCCCGTTCGACTCCCAGATGTCCCGAACCAAGAACCGGGTCCTGGTGCGCGGAGTTCTGTCGTAAGTGTGACTAGGAGACCCTGTTGATTTTTCACTTTCTATTTTTAATGAATTTTAATGGAAGTTGAAAAGAAAAAAGGGACCTATGTATTTCCTTTAAAAGAAGATGGAATGAATGTAATATCGAAACCCATAGAAAATCTTGCAAAAAGTTCAATTCTCAGATTAAAAGATTTTATCTTGGGAAAAATCCCGTGTATATTATTCAAATAGAAATAGAGGTAAGCCAGCATAGGTAGCTTGCCTTGTAAAAACTAGGTGGCGGGTTCGATTCCCGCCCGGGGTGGATTTTATCCTGAAAGGATAAGGTTTGTTCTCGGAACGGCTGGGTTTCCCCTATCCTGTCTTCCTTCTCTCTTCGATTTCGGGACGATAAGACCTCCGCTGTCACAGTTCCCTCTGTCAAACTTAAAGAAAAAACTTAATAGTTCATTAATGGTTTTCGTTCACCATTTCATTGGATATTTGTGTCGAAAAACGAAATTAAAATGTCATTTAAGTTTAAGTTAAAAATGTAAATGCAATTTCTTTGTGTTATTATGTCACAACTTTGGTGCTCACTGCAGCATTTTGTAGGATTTTCCCAATATCTCAATAATGCTAAAATCCAATGTTTACCTACCATGCTGGCACTGATCACTATGCGCATTTATATGTCATAGCTACTCATTTTCCTCACGAGGCTGAGTGGGCCCCGCAACAGCCAGTCACGGAATCAATCATTCCTCTTTTTTGATTATATAAAGTACTGAATTTGATTAAAAAGTAATTGACGTACTTACCTAGTTAATTATAAATAATTAATGCATTTAATGCACTAATGTATTTCTATTGGATACTTGAATAGATTTGATAATGAATGTGTTCGTACAGTTCCAAAGGAAGCAACATCTTGTTGCGATAGATCACATCTTGAACGTTTGTTCAGAACGAAGGGAATTTCAAGTTTTTACCTGACAATTTTTGCTGAAATTTAGTAGGAATGTTCAACACCTTAGACCTTAGGGATGTTTTTTTTCCCATTTAGTTTTGGGGTCGATCGAGATAATGGGGAGAAGGCGCTGGATACGGGGATTCCAACCTGCGGTCAAAACTACCTGATTATGGTCAAATCTCAAGGGTTGACATCCAACCTGCGGTCAAGCATTTTTGGGTTGACATCCAACCTGCGGTCAAGCATTTTTGGGTCGGGTGAAAGCGACATCCAAACTGCGGTCGGTTGACTATGAGGGGAAAATAAGAAGAGTAGGTATTTAAAAAATGAATTGAACTTGGTTTCTTTATTACATATAAGTAAGTAATACAACAATTTATTTGATACAAATCCTAATCAGGCTAATATCATTGCTATCAATTCTCTGACATGAACCATTAGACAATTCCATATGAATCAACTTACTAGGCCTCTGTGAGATGTCTTCTGCTGCTTTCCGTTTCAATGTGTTGCTTAACCTTTTCCTCTCTAGAATTTTGTGCGGTAGCGGATCATGGTTGTAAGTAATATTTTCCTCGACAGCTTCACCACTTGATGAATATTTAACAAACGCACTGTAAGTTTTCGTTGTACACACCCATTTATCATTATCGTGGGTTCAATCCCAGCCGAGGTATGGAATTTTATCCTCAATATAATTTGAGAAATTTACCATAATAATAGTAGTAGCCTACTGCTGGAGTAAAGGGACTTTTCAGTCCTATGCGAGCAGTATAAATAAGCACTATTATTATTATTTTAGGGGCTAGGTTTAATATTGTTACGTATACGTGGGCGTGATCGGGTTCGTAAAAGATTAGGGCTAGTAAAAACACTCGCGAATTCGTTTATTTAAATCTAGAGTACAACAAGTTTATTTATTTCACAAAAGAGTACACAGTCACTAGGTATAATCGCTATTACAAAGTACAATCTCTTATCTATCACGGTTAACACTAACTTCCACTTAGGTACTTTAATGTCACTTATCGCGGTACTTAAACGTTTAACTTTGGCTTTCATACATACGACGGTAAGTTCAACTAAACTGACCGTCGTATGTATGAAATCTAAAGATAAACTTAAGTTTAACTTAAGACGAACAATGTTGCCAATTTCATGTCATTTCTTGAGATAACTGGCTAGATTTCATGAAATTTGGCAAGATTTTCATTTCAAGTTAAACTTAAGTTTATCTTTAGATTTCATACATACGACGGTTAGAAGAAAATAGGTCCTCACTTGACTGGTAATTATTTTTTTTTTTTCTTCTGTTTGTTTTCAGTGATGCAGCCAAGGATAGCATAGAGGTCTCTGTACAGCCATCTATAGACAGTCTTATCATGGATAAAATGTAATAAAATAGAATAGAATACATAGTATACGTATAGCTATCGTCTCGCTGGAGGACGTAAAACTGAGACCAAACCAGCCCTGTCAAGCCACAGACAGTAACAGTGGCTCTTGAGGGTACCTGTTTACAGAGGTCGCAGTGTTAATTGCATACTCTTTCGGGAGAGGAGCAACCAGTCCCATAATAGAATACGTATAGCTACACCTTGTTCATACTGTCAGCATAGAACTGACAGGAGAGTATCCAGGAGCAGGATAAAGGCGTTTAAGGCCGCCCAAATAAACTTTAGAAGAGATGCATAAAAGAAGATGATGATGAAGAAAAGTCAAGTCAAAGGTGCATCACCAGGAGCAAACTAAGAATAGAATAGAATAGAATTTTATTGATCATGAAAATACATATAAATTGTACATGGATCAACGTTAAACAATGAGTGAAAAAAAGACAATCACAATAATGAATAATTATACATATTTTAATAATATAAAGTACATGTCTAATGTGGATCCTGATTAATGAAAGCTGCAAAAAATTCGCTTACAGAGTAAAAGCAGTTGATCTTCAAAATGGTAGATAATTCTAAACAGAACAACTTGTATGGTTTATCTTTCATACTTTGCGGCAAGACATATTTTAATGCACTGATAGATCATATTTCTCTGAGTCTGTGTGAAATTACATTTTGGGGTGTTGAAAATATTGTTTTCTATAGATCTAGTATTATGTTCGTGTTTAGGTAAGTAATGACTGAAAAATTCAGTATGATATTTATGTACAAATTTGGCACATTCTATGATGTATAGGTATACATGGTACACTTAAAATTTTATTGGATATCATTGTTGGTTTACAAGAATCCCTGTTTCCGAGGTTGAAAATACTTCTAATACAGGCTTTTTAATCCTAAACAGATAATTTTCGTTCCCGGTTCCCGGAATGGCTGGCTTTCTCCTCTTGTGTCAGCCCTTTCTGTTCGCTTTCGGAACTATAAGACCTCCGTTGTTACAGAACCCTCTGATCACACCTAAAAGAAATAAAGAAGAAGAAGAAGAAGAAGAAGAAGAAGAAGAAGAAGAAGAAGAAGAAAGAAGAAAGAAGAAAGAAGAAAGAAGAAAGAAGAAAGAAGAAAGAAGGAAGAAGGAAGAAGGAAGAAGAAGAAGAAGAAAAACCCGTCACGTGAAAAGAAATGACTTTTACGTCGCCAGTCAATTCGGTGATTTGTGAATCAATTTAGTCACGTGGTAACATTAAAAAACAAAGTCAAGTGCTTCCCCTTTTTATTGAGTCTGGTTGTGTCTCGGACTTTTGCAAAGTGATAGCACAATGCAACATTTTTGTTTCACAAGAGATGCACCCGACTTTTCACTTGTGTATATTATTCAAACAGAAATAGAGGTAAGCCAGCCTAGTTAGCTTGCCTTGTAAAAACTAGGTGGCGGGTTCGATTCCCGCCCGGGGTGGATTTTATCCTGAACGGATAAGGTTTGTTCTCGGAACGGCTGGGTTTCCCCCATCCTGTCTTCCTTCTCTCTTCGATTTCGGGACGATAAGACCTCCGCTGTCACAGTTCCCTCTGTCAAACTTAAAAAACTAAAGTTAATAGTTCATTAATGGTTTTCGTTCACCATTTCATTGGATATTTGTGTCGAAAAACGAGATTAAAATGTCATTTAAGTTTAAGTTAAAAATGTAAATGTAAATGCAGTTTCTTTGTGTTATTGTGTCACAACTTTGGTGCTCACTGCAGCATTGTAGGATTTTCCCAATATCTCAATACACAACTCTAGGTAGATATTAAAAAAATGTGATTTTTAGACTAATTTTAAGAAACTCACATGTGTTTGTTCTCGCTGATGTAGTGGTCAGCACTCCTGCCTGGTAAACAGGAGGGCGTGGGTTCAGTCCCAGCCGAGCTATGGAAATTTGTCCTGGATATAATTTGAGAATTTGACCACAATAATAGTAGTAGCCTACTGCTGGAGTAAAGAGACTTTTTAGTCCTGTTCCACCAACCACCAGTATAAATATAAATAATCACTGTATTTTTGCTGGGCCGTTTGTCGTATCGTGCTTCGGTACTGAAAAAATGATCATTTTTTTTTTTTTCGGGAATCGAACCCGAAAAATAAACATCTAAAAATGTAATACCTATAAAGACTAAACAAAAATCATGTGACGGAATGAAAAATAAAATCATCAAAGAAAAAGAAAAAAAAAACTGAAAAAAGAAGAAGAAAAATGCAAGAGGTGTTTGTTCAAGCTTCCCAGATCGGTCTAGTAGCAAGGTTCCCACCAGACTGCCCACCCTACTAGGTACCTAACTTTATCAGCAGAGTGAAAAAGTTCAAAAAGAGGAGGAGCCAAGTCAGAATGCTAGGGGAAATATTCCCCTACATTGCCTTCGAACTAAAGAAGTAGGAATCGTGTAAAAAGCTTCGAGTTCTAACGCATGCGCAGGAGAAATCTTCCCCACTCTTTATTCTAACTTAAGCTCCTCCTCTTTCTGAACTTCGAAGTTGTACCACCAAAGTTAGGTGCCGAGGGCAGTCGGCAGTCGGCACCGGCAGTCGGGTGGGAAGTGGGAACCCTCATGCTAGACAGGTCTGGGAAGCTTGAAAAAACCTCTCGCAAATTTTTTTCTGAAAATTTCCTATTTTTTTCTTCTTTCTTGAATTTTATTTTTCACCGTTCAATACCTATGATTTTTTTTTTAGGTAAGTTTGAACTTGTAAAAAATATTGTTGAATGTTAAATAAAGCAAGAAGATATTTATTTCGAAAATATAGAAAACCAGAAGGCATTTTGTATTTTATGTTTACATTTTCTATTCTTTCAGGTTACATGGACTTAAGGAAATTAATAAAAATAATACATTAAATACCTACAATAAATAGGTATTAAATAAAGTCTTTTGAAAATCCGAATCCAGTGAATCCACTCAAGGATTGGATTCGTTTGGTTCACAGTGGTAGAAGATAGGGATTCCAAAGAGAGAAGTAAAATAGTAAAATAAATAGCTCTTTGTAAGAAAAATGAAAGGGAATCCAAAGGATCCAGATTCTTGAATCCATTGAATCCGGATTCAATAATAATAAAAAAAAACTTCATATCTTATACAGCTTACACACTATCAGTAAAATTGACAGTACGAATCTTCAACTATGAGAAAGTACTATCAATGTATCAATATGATATGCACTATTGCTATTTTCACAGTATTTACAGGGTGTGCCAGAAAAACACTGACAACGGCTCAGGGTAGATTCGTGTAAGCCTTACCCGACCTTTAGGTTTTTCTTCTCTTTCAACAGACTTCGAGTAAGAACTCAGTGAAGGCCGACCCCCGCCCGGAACTCAAAGTTACCGCCACCACAGTTCGCACCTACGACAAGCCCCTTCAGCGGAAACATGCCAAATTCGGGGCCCTGGATCCCGTTCCGGTACCCGGGGGCGTTGCCATAGAATCGAACAAACGGAGGAAGGACGCCAAAGTGATCCCCGAACCAGATTGGCGTGAGATTCGGTTGGATTGGAAACAACTGCCGTCTTCCTATTTGAAATTGTCGAAAGCGCGATTGACAAGTAAGTAGAGCTGTACTAGTAACTACCTACCTACGTGTAGTTATTCCCTTGCCCCGTTAGCTCCTACACCTCCTAGGTTTGCTCCTACACCTAGGGGGTGTAGGGGCAAACAGCCCTAAAAGTTCGGTTAAGCTTATACGCCATGTTTAATTGGCTCGTCCTGAACCGCAGTCAACCATCGTGAGTCGTGAGGACTTGTGCTTGTTCTTTCGAAGCAGAGAGAACCCTATGAAGTACTGCCAGCTAGCTAGGCTGGTTAGGGTTAGCTGTACTCCTCCCTGTTTCTAGTACCACAGCTTGACAATATTCTACCCTCTGTTTAACGTCCCCTAGTCAGACAATGTGTTTTATGGTAAGAATATCAAATGATGTCAAATTGATAATCTTGGGTCCTATTATTCAAAGAAAAACAAAGGAATGACTGCGGTTGTCCTCTAACTGCTTGGCGCAGTCTATTTAAAAGGGTAAAAAAAAAATAAATAAATAAATAAAAAAAATAACTGACCACTTTTTCAGCTTTACTTAGGTACAATTTAAGCAACGTAAAGATATTTCTTTCTAAAAACACTAGATTTTTGCCCTCAAATCACTAGATTTGCCAAGAATTCACTGAATTTAGTGATAAATCACTAACCTTGGAGACCTTGATTCGTCGCTACCCTCTACCTGCTCTCCGCTCTGCTCTGTTTTAAGGGAAGAACGCCAATTCGGTCCCATGACCTTTTTTCTTAAGGTAGTCGACCCAATTCGGTCCCATGACCTTTTTTCTTAAGGTAGTCGACTACCAACTGGGTCCCAGGCTTACTACCAATTGGGTCCCGTATACCTGCAATGACTTGGATGAAATAAATAAGAGTTTTAATTTTTAACAATATTACAACGTTCGTTTTTCTGTTGTTCACAAGTAGAAGAAATGATTGAGTACTCGATTCTCGAGCGTCACTTGGTTCTAGTTTCTCACAGAACGCATCTTCGAGGTCTTTGAATAGATCATTCCCAATTGTATCATCATCTAGCTCTTGTTTTACGCAGTTCTCAGCATTGAAGGTTTGAAATTGGTCACTGCCATCATAATTTTCCGAGATTTTTCAATACAATCACTAAAATTTTCGGTACTTATTCAGAAGCTACGACAGTGAAAAAGAAAGCTCCTTTTTGTGTTCAACCTAACCCTACACTAATCGCTGCTCTAATTGTGAAAACTCCTTTTTGCGTTTAACCTAACCATTTGCAGGGGTATTGATATAGAGACTTCCATAGGTGATGCTTCCAGTTATAAGGGTGTCCACATCGGAACTTTCCATACTAAGACTAGTACTTTCAGGGTTATCGTTATGAGGCAGATCAATCAAATCTCCAACAGGATGGAAAATAGGATAGGAGAAGGCCAGCCGTTCCGAGTTTAATAAAACCACATCACCATAATAGGCCGTAATTTCAGACGAGAGATTTTACAGGGATTAGGTTGAACGGAAGGGTGGGGGTATAGGGGATTTTGTTGAGGTACCTATCAATTTAAGTGTGGGACCCAATTGGTACTTAGACCCTCTCAAACCCGGGACCCAATTGGTAGCAAAAACAGGTTTTGGGACCGAATTGGTTTCCTCCCGTTTTCAGCCTTAGGTATCTTGAAAGTATTAAAGCAATGTGCTATGTAGTGTTGATAAGTTGGTACAGAGACAGTATTGAGACGTTTGTTGACCCCCACCCCCCCAAAAATTATGTAAGTAGGTACTTCCTCTTTTCCTATTTAATAGGCTCGGCGTACATACATAGTAAGGTTGAGTGCGAAGGGCTTCCACTCGTAAAAATTTTGTAGCCTAAACTAAATGTTAGCCCAAAGCAATCACCCTAACTAGGGGCTGATTGAGAGGCTGATGAAAAACGCCGACCCTGTCTGAATACGGGAAAGGGTGAAGAAGAGGAGGAGGCGTAGTAAGTGGGTTGATTGTTTGGTGCTCCGTCCCCATAAAAAACAAACTAGTAAATAGCTCGTGTTTTAAAGAGGTTTGACAGAGGAAACTGTAACTGTTGAGGTCTTGTCATTCCGAAAGCGAGAAGGAAAATAGGATAGGAGAAGGCCAGCCGTTCCGAGTTTAATAAAATCACATCACCATAATAGGCCGTAATTTCAGACGAGAGATTTTACAGGGATTAGGTTGAACGGAAGGGTGGGGGTATAGGGGATTTTGTTTGGTGACTATTTTGACAGGTTCCAGTTATTTCGCTAGTTGATTACTAATATTATAATTATTTTGTGTGCTGTGTACATTATTTAGGACCTTTGGGTTGTGGTTATGTTTTGGATTAGGCTTTCTAGGTTCTAGAAATTTTAGGACAAAAAAAAAAAAAAAAAAAAAAAAAAAAAAAAAAAAAAGGCAACAACCCCGAAAATAAACATTAAGTTTAAGTTACAAGGCTAACCCAACCCTCTCCTTATTTGCAGGCCACTACACGCGTTGGGTTTCGCTCTGGCCTCGTCAGCAGCGGGTACGGCCATGTTATATTTCGGAGTCAATGGGCTAACGGCCGCCCTAGGGTTGTTCAACATGGTCCTCTACACCTCTGTGTACACACCTATGAAACGAATCAGCATCGCTAATACGTGGGTCGGATCTGTGGGTAAGCCATTTTTTTTACATTCCATAAATCACGCGTTCGATTCCTGCCAGGGGGCGAAGTTTATCCTAAACAGAAAATGCAAAAAAAAAAAAAAAAAAAAAAAAAAAACAGTCCAAGGGCGCGTTTGAAATCACCAGGAGCAAACTAATCCTAAACAGATAATTTTCGTTCCCGGAATGGCTGGCTTTCTCCTATTGTGTCAGCCTTTTCTGTTCGCTTTCGGAACTATAAGACCTCCGTTGTTATAGAACCCTCTGATCACACCTAAGAGAAATAAAGAAAGAGAGAGAGAGAGAGAGAAAGAGAGAGAGAAAGAGAGAGAGAGAGAAAGAGAGAGAGAGAGAAAGAGAGAGAGAGAGACGAATGTGTTGGTTTATTCTCGGGGAGATAGGTTTTTAATGGGTGGAAATGCCACAACTCAGGTGGAGGATGGTTGGCCTGAGTTTCTTAAGAGTTTTTACTTTCCTTATCCTATAGGAATAAAAGTAATGTAATCGGGTCAAAATTTCCATGGTCAGTTTTTAGTGTCAAAACACGTTTTGTGGTCCCTAGAGCCTAAATCCAAAGTTTCAGCCATTGGTCCGTGTATGTGTCTGTCTGTAAACAAAATATCTCGAGAACGGTAAGAGCTAGAGACTTGAAATTTGGTATGTAGATGTCAAATGTGAGAATGCGACACGAAACTTTTGGTTAAGACCGATGCAACGCTTGGCGGCATTTTACCGCTTTTTGGCGGTTTTCGGTGTAATTTAACAATAACGAAACTTTTGGTTAAGATCGGTGCAACAGTTGGCGGCATTTTACCGCTTTTTGGCGGTTTTCGGTGTAATTCAATAATATCTCGGGAACGGTATGAGCTGGAGACTTGAAATTTGGTATGTAGTCCACAAATGAGACAAGAATGTAACACAAAACTTTTGGTTAAGATAGGTTTTTTTTTACAAGTTAAATTCTATTCTATTACTTGATTTCACTAACCCCCTCCTTCTCTCCCCCCAGTGGGTGCCATTCCGCCACTCATGGGTTGGGCAGCCTGCACGGGGTCCTTGCTAGACGGCTCGGGCGGGGCCTTCCTCCTGTCCGCCATTCTGTTCACCTGGCAGTTCCCCCACTTCAACGCCCTCTCCTGGAACCTGAGGCCAGACTATTCGCGGGCCGGCTACCGGATGATGGCCGTCACCAATCCGGACTTGTGCCGCTTAACGTCGCTCCGATATACGGTCGCTCTGTTGGTGGTATCGGCCGCCGGACCGCTACTCGATGTGACCAATGTGTGGTTCGCGCTGGAAAGCATACCGCTCAACGCTTACTTTACCTATTTAGGTGAGATACAGTTTTTATTGGTTTATTTCTTTTTCGGACCATTTTTATTGGTGTAGGTAGGGGTCAAGATATTTACCGGGTAATAGATCAGTTGCGCTTACTTGGGTGATGTTTTAAAGTCACAGAGCAGGAAAAATTCCAAAGAGAGAAGTAAAATAGTAAAATAAATAGCTCTTTGTAAGAAAAATGAAAGGGAATCCAAAGGATCCAGAATCTTGAATCCATTGAATCCGGATTCAATAATAATAATAAAAAAACCTTCATATCTTATACAGCCTACACACTATCAGTAAAATTGACAGTACGAATCTTCAACTATGAGAAAGTACTATCAATGTATCAATATGATATGCACTATTGCTATTTTCACAGTATTTACAGGGTGTGCCAGAAAAACACTGACAACGGCTCAGGGTAGATTCGTGTAAGCCTTACCCGACCTTTAGGGTCGTTTGCCCCTATACTTGAGTCCTTGGGTTTTTTGTGGGTTTATTCGGATTTTGTGGACCATTCTTTTTTTTTTTTTAGTGCTTTTTTGTACTTTTCTTGAGAACGAAGCCAAAGTTAGGAATTTGACTTGTAGAATGACGTTGGAAAAGATTAGATACCCGTTGCCGATTGTCAGTGTTTTTCTGGCGCACCCTGTATATTGTCAATAATATTAAGTGTGCGGGCGGTATCGGGGTTCGTTACGTGATATTCTGTTCACCCATTTTTGCTATAGATTCCATAGCGGCTTGTTTACTTTTCCTTGGATGATTTTACATTTCCTCTTTGTCAATAAGTTCAATACCTAGCGCGCCAGTACCAGCTACTTTCACAACCTTAGCTTTAAAACCTCCCGTAGCAATGCCAGAAGGAAGAGGCCTTACCATCACATTACAACCGCATATATTTCTATATTCTTCTTCCGTGATACCCAAGTCGGTTCGTAAAGATGGTAGACTAGAATATGGTATACTTGGTCGTTCCTTAAATAGTCTTGGTCGAGGGTCGTCACGCCAACTAGGGGGCTTCTGAATCCGTGGTTTGTTGGGATCAAACTCCATCGCCGACGTCGGCAATTGCGCGTATTTCAACGAGGAATAATCCTCGAGGAACTTCTTCGTTCGCAGGAAAATATTCTCACTCGCGCCCAGCACCTTTAGGGTCGTCACGCCAACTAGGGGGCTTCTGAATCCGTGGTTTGTTGGGATCAAACTCCATCGCCGAAGTCGGCAATTGCGCGTATTTCAACGAGGAATAATCCTCGAGGAACTTCTTCGTTCGCAGGAAAATATTCTCACTCGCGCCCAGCACCTCCTCTCCGTCCACTTTCTTCAGGATGTGATCCAGGTTTTGAATATCCGTGGGCGTCGATGATTTCGCCCTCTTGAATATTTGCAGGAGCTCACGTGACGTCAGCTTCGAGCAGGGGTCGGTGTGACTCAGAGAGAGCTTGGACACGAAAGAACAAATCCGATATAAACTTTGCTTATGAGCCGCCATCTTTGATGATGACGTGCGCATCATTTCATCGGGTGACATGACCATCATTTCACCGGGTGACATGCCCATCATTTCATTGGAAGACGAGGATGTAGACTGTGGTGTTCTATTAACGTTTTTCATCAGTGAAGTCTCGCTGACATTTCTCACTATAACATCTACAACACTAATCTCTTCGTCATCTTTGATGATGACGTGCGCATCATTTCATCGGGTGACATGACCATCATTTCATCGGAAGACGAGGGTGTAGACTGTGGTGTTCTATTAACGTTTTTCATCAGTGAAGTCTCGCTGACATTTCTCACTATAACATCTACAACACTAATCTCTTCGTCCGCCTAACCCAGCCACGCTAGGTCTCAAACTGGGTCCTGTCATTGAAACCTCTTAAACCTCACTTCTAGTCAGCACCTTGTTTAGAGCTTTGGAAAACAAACCCCTTGGTAAAACCGACCTTACTTAGGCTAAAAACAGAGCGGAGAGCATAGAGTTTTTTTTGCTAACAGTTCTATGCGGTTGTATTTGTAGCGGCTCTAGCCAAATGGTAATGGCAAAACAAAGAAAAGATGTATTTTTATATCTGCCATAGAATCTCTTCGTCAACATTTAACTCCAACGGCGGAGAAACCTCACAGGTCCGCGTTAGTGCCACCATTTTATCAACCTCTCTATAACCTTTGGTCTCATCTCGGATTATTGCAGGTTCAGGTGAGATCGACACGTCTTCGCTTTTTACTTTAACATCGGTGCTGAGGTTTGAATCACTCAGATAATTGAAATCGGACACGATTGTTCCAACAGTTGATGGGCCTGTGATTTGACTACCGGGCAGTTGATTGCTTGGAGTCGCCTGCTGGTCAACAGATGGAGCAATTTCCGACACAGTTGGATGAGGGATTTCATCAGTCAGACCTTTATCAGTGATGCTTGAACTTGTAGAGGTATTGACTTTTCTTTCATAAAAGATGCTTGAACTTGTAGGGACACTGACTTTTCTTTCATGAAAGATGCTTGAATTTGTAGGGACATTGACTTTTCTTTCATCAAAGATGCTTGAACTTGTAGGGACACTGACTTTTCTTTCATGAAAGATGCTTGAATTTGTAGGGACATTGACTTTTCTTTCATCAAAGATGCTTGAAGTTGTAGGGGTATTGACTTTTCTTTCATCAAAGATGCTTGAACTTGTAGGGGTATTTTCTTTACTTTCATTAGTGATGCTTGCATTTGCAGGGGTATTGATGTCTGGACTTCCACAGTTGATGCTTGAACTTGTAGGGGTGCTGACTTTTCTTTCATTAGAAAGACTTGCACTTGCAGAGGTATTGCCTTTTCTTTGATTCGTGATGGTTGTATTTGCAGGGGTATTGATATAGAGACTTCCATAGGTGATGCTTCCAGTTAAAAGGGTGTCCACATCGGAACTTTCCATACTAAGACTAGTACTTTCAGGGTTATCGTTATGAGGCAGATCAATCAAATCTCCAACAGGACTGTCCTCGAGCATACAATCCGCTAGAGTACTCGATTCTCGAGCGTCACTTGGTTCTAGTTTCTCACAGAACGCATCTTCGAGATCTTTGAATAGATCATTCCCAATTGTATCATCATCTAGCTCTTGTTTTACGCAGTTCTCAGCATTGAAGGTTTGAAATTGGTCACTGCCCATTGGGTCATCCACTGGCTCTTGCTTGACATGTGCAGCAGACTTGTCTACAGCAGGAGATTTATCACAGATCCTTTCACTCTTATCATCCAGTGTTTTCATGCGTATCATGGATACGTAGGCGCTGAACAGGATGCTATTCTTCGGACACTTCTTCGAATAAGTTTGCAGCTCCTTCATCGGTTTTTTCTCGTACGACTTGGGTGGGATAGGTGGTATCGCGGGTGTTGTGTATGTCTTGGTTGGTTTCTGCACGGCGTATTCCCGTTTCGCCGCCTCTGCTTTCCTTTCTTCGGCTTCAAGTTCTTTCCGCGCCTGGTCGAGGATGTTCAAAATCTTTTCGTCCACTTTCGACAGTTTCTTCTTCTTTCCAGAACACTCCTCATCGGAGTCTTCGTCGTCACTTTCCTTCTCCGGTCGTCTTCGCGCTCTTTTCTTCGATTGCTTGGGATTTTTACTAGATTGCTTGGGATTCTCACTAGATCGCCTGGGATTTTTACTAGTTTGTTTGGGATTTTTACTAGTTTGTTTGGGATTTTTACTACTCTTACGAGAGGTAGCTTTGTTTGTACTAGCAGAGCGTTGGGATTCTGCAGAATTTCCAGCCGGAGTACCATGTTTGGACACGGCATCATTTTCGGAAACAGAACATACACGTGTGCCAAGTACGTTCGGGTCAATTTCAGGTTCATGTTTTGGTGCAACCAGCGAGCGCGGCGTGTTCACCACAGGATAAACGAGTTCTTCTTTAATGTCTATACTCTCATCAGGTTCAACTTCATCTTTGACTGCTGACATTGATTTCGGGGCGGCATGATTTGCGTTTAAACTTTCTGATGGAGTTTTTCGTTCACTATCGGAAACTGAAGATTTCTTTATTGCTAAACTCTCGGAGGGTGAACATGTTCGATCTTTCTTCGTATGTTTAGGACCGATTGATTTTTTAATGGTTGCAAGAGGCAGTTTTGTATTCTCTTTCAAGCATGGTGAAGTTGAGCCGCGATTTGATTCAGCAGTTGCATTTCCAGATATATTTTCGTTGAGTGCATTGGTTAGACTCCGGGTAGTTTTCATTGTTTGATCATCCGAGTCTGTCTCTTCATCTAGAGTGATTTCTTCATAAATTTTCAACGAATTCTCTTCATGATCATCTTGGTTTGCGCACTTACTACTGTCTTGTTTCACTTCAATAGTATCGTCATCCAAAGTGATTTCTTCAAAAATTTTCGACTTCCTTTCATCAACAACTTTGTCTTGGTTTGCGCCCGTACCAGTTTCTTGTTTCACTTCAATACTCGCGTCTAAATGTGTCATTATAAGACTCCTTAGAGCTGCCCTCGTATCTCTAGTTTCTTCACTCTCAATGTGAGATTCTTCTATCTTTTCCTTTTTGAGATCTTTGATACTCAGTGGATCTTCCTCTGAATAATTCCAATCACTCCTATTCGGAATGTTTCTTGCTTCACGTGTGTTCAGGAAATGATGCCGTATACGTTTGTCAATATTGACCAAAGAGTTGTTACTCGAATGTTCCTTAGTATTTGATGAAACAGTTGACTTGTTTTTGGTAATTTCTGCCACTTCATCCAACGGTACAACTTTAGAATTTCCTCTTAATCTGAATAATTCCAATCACTCCTATTCGGAATGTTTCTTGCTTCACGTGTGTTCAGGAAATGATGCCGTATCCGTTTGTCAATATTGACCAAAGAGTTGTTACTCGAGTGTTCCTTAGTATTTGATGAAACAGTTGACTTGTTTTTGGTAATTTCTGCCACTTCATCCAACGGTACAACTTTAGAATTTCCTCTTACTTTACTTGATGTGGCTGTCGCTTTTTTCACTCCTTCATCAGGTGTTGGTTTGCTTTTTTTCGACTTTACAGATGTTGCTTTTGGTTTGTATTTCGCTTTCTCGATGGACTTTCTGCCCTCCGTAATGGCGTTTAATCCTTCTATTTCAATAGTTTGACTTTTAGCTTTCAGGTCGGCTTCATTTACAATGTCTTTCAGAACGGTAAGAACGTTGAAAGATAGTAAACAACTTCCAAACTTCTCCATGTAACGGAAACTCTTTTTCATTATCATAAGGACATCGAGAATTTCTGCAGAAATTTCGGCTTTTTCCGGTGGAGTACATTTTAGAAGATGGTCCATGACAAAATGATCGAGAAACTTTAGAAATAGGAGATTCTTTGATATTTCTAAACATATTAAGCACATTTCCAATTGAAATCCCATACCAGCTTCAAAATAGGTGAAAGCATGCCTATGAGCAGGAAAAATGAGGACCAACGGAATTTTTCTTTTTCTTCTACGACTTCTAGATACAGAGATAAATCGATTAAAAATATACCGGTGAATCGTAAACTTTGACGTCACGGCATACGCTCCCGTAGGCGATGACGTCATAATTCATGACTCCCGCTTTTTTTTTTTTAAGTGCTTTTTTGGACTTTTCTTGAGAACGAAGCCAAAGTTAGGAATTTGACTTGTAGAATGACGTTGGAAAAGATTAGATACCCGTTGCCCATTGTCAGTGTTTTTCTGGCGCACCCTGTATATTGTCAATAATATTAAGTGTGCGGGCGGTATCAGGGTTCGTTACGTGATATTCTGTTCACCCATTTTTGCTATAGATTCCATAGCGGCTTGTTTACTTTTCCTTGGATGATTTTACATTTCCATTTTATGTACTGAAAATGTGTATTGATTTTCCTTTTCCCCAGCTTACAAATTCTACAAAGAGTCAGACAGTTCGAGTTCTCGTAAGCTGTTTCGATTCTCTCTACTTCATCTGCCCGCTCTGATGATACTACTCCTAATCAACAAGAAACACTGGGCCTCTCACGGCAGGTAAGTGCTCTCAACTTTCAATTTAAATCAACTTAAATTCATGCACACTTTAATCTAAAAAAAAAAAAACTTAAACAAACTCACCAAAGATAAAATTACTCAAGTTAGACGTTTACAAGGTTTTTTTTTTATACTCGTCTGGTCTGTGTCGTAGCATGCCCAATTGCCCATCCCGTAGTATGTCTCCCGTCAGATGGACAAAAAGAGAATACTTCCCACTTTGTTGCTCGGTCAACACGAGAACACCAGAAAGTAAACCATTTAAAATATTTGCAATCGAAATACAGATGCGAATTTTTTTGTCGACTCCGGGAATCGAACCCGGAACCCCCTGCAAGGCAGGCGGGTTACCACTGGACTAACCGTGCTCCCAAGTTCAATGGAAATTAATTCCAAGAATAAGAAGAAAATAGGTCCTCACTTGAGTGGAAATTATTTTTTTTTTTTTCTTCTGTTTGTTTTCAGTGATGCAGCCAAGGATAGCATAGAGGTCTCTGTACAGCCATCTATAGACAGTCTTATCACACCGCCTAACCCAGCCACGCTAGGTCTCAAACTGGGCCCTGTCATTGAAACCTCTTAAACCTCACTTCTAGTCAGCACCTTGTTTAGAGCTTTGGAAAACCCCTTGGTAAAACCGACCTTACTTAGGCTAAAAACAGAGCGGAGAGCATAGAGTTTTTTTTTTTGCTAACAGTTCTATGCGGTTGTATTTGTAGCGGCTTTAGCCAAATGGTAATGGCAAAACAAAGAAAAGATGTATTTTTATATCTGCCATAGTCTCTAGTCATAGCCATGTTTTTTTAAAGAGGTTTGACAGAGGGAACTGTAACTGCTATGGAAAAAGAAAGCTCCTTTTTGTGTTCAACCTAACCCTACACTAATCGCTGCTCTAATTGTGAAAACTCCTTTTTGCGTTTAACCTAACCAGGAGATTCTTTGATATTTCTAAACATATTAAGCACATTTCCAATTGAAATCCCATACCAGCTTCAAAATAGGTGAAAGCATGCCTATCAAAATCTCTGGTAAATAATTCCCACAATTCGGTTTTGAACGAACGAGTGAATTCTTTGGGTAAAACTAAATAACCTTTGTATTTTGATTTCACATCCTTCATAAAACTGCTAACCATAGAGAAACCGAAAGTTTTGCGAAAGCTGGTAAAAAGTTTCACTTTATCAATGAACTCGGATAATACTTCGAGATAGTTTTTAAATTTGGAGCTACTCATGCGTAGAAAATCTTGGTTTATCAAATTACAGGTTGCTTCTCTTGCCGTGTGAGGCATATCTCTTGGGAATGTTATTGTAACGCCTCTACCGCTTTCCACGCACTTAAACCATTGCTTGCGAGCATTCAGTTCATCTTTTGTCTCCACAGGTAGTCTGAATGACCGCTTCCGTCCAGAGGCGTTCTTATATTTAGTAGAATTACCTACAGCTGGTACAACACGAGCAGTAAAATTACCTATAGCTGGTACTATACTGGCAGTAGAATTATCAATAGCTGGTACTATAGTAGTAGTAGAATTATCATTAGCAGGTACTATACTAACACTAGAATCATCATTAGCAGATACCATACTAGTAGAATTATCCCCAATGGGTACTATACTAGTAGAATTATCCACAAGTGGTACTATGCTAACAGTAGAATCATATACTACTCTATCCGGTGACTGAATGTCTGTCAACATAGCCTGTCTAACACTACACACATTTGATATAACAGGATGAAAATCACTGTCTTCTTCATTTATGATGGTACCATCACCAATCATGGTACTATCACCACTGATGGCACTATCACCAATGATGGTACTATCACCAATAGTGGTAATATCACCGATGATGGTACTATCACTAATAATGGTACCATCACCAACAATGGCACTATCGCCAACAGTGGTACTATCACCAAAAGTGGCACTATCACCAATAATGGCACTATCACCAAAAGTGGTCGAATCAGAACCGTATAGTCCTGCAGGGCTGTGGTTTTGAATTGTTTTGTCACTTTTGGAAACCGTCGCGACTGCATGCCTATTGTTTTTGGAGATTGTTGCAACTGCATGACCACTACTTTTGGAGATTGTCGCAACTGCATGACCATTGGTTTTGGATATTGTCGCAACTGCTTGACTATTGGAGATTGTTGCGAGTGCATGACCACTACTTTTGGAAATTGTTGCGGCTGCATGACCACTACTTTTGGAGATTGCTGTGACTGCATGACCACCAGTTTTAGAGATTGTCGCAACTGCATGACCATTAGTTTCGGAGATTGTTGCAACTGCATGACCACTACTTTTGGAGATTGTTGCAGCTCCATCACCACTACTTTTGGAGATTGTTGTGAGTTCATGACTATTGGAGTTTGTCGTCGTAACTGCATGACCACTACTTTTGGAGATTGTCGCAACTGCATGATCAGTGCTTTTGGAGATTGTTGCAACTGCATGACCACTATTTTTGGAGATTGTCGCAAGTGCATGACTTTTGCTCACCTGAGTTTGATCAACAGTTGCATGCACGGCTTTATCTTTGGACAAAGGAGCTGTTTCACAAACAACAGCACGGTTGTTTGGCTCAGGAACATTTGTGGAGGGAGCACTGAGCAGATCTCTTAACCGGGAGCTTTGTGGTGCTGATGTGTATGGACTGTCTTGACCGTGTCCCTTTTTTGCTTCTGAAACAAAAATACAGCCTAGTTAGATTGGAGGGTAAGCGCGTCTACCTTGTAAGCACTAGGTCGCGGGTTCGATTCTCGCACGGGACGGATTTTATCCTATACATATAAGAGGTTCTTGGAACTGCTAACTTTCTCCTATCCTGTCTCTTTGCTACAATAAGGCTGAGAAGTGACAGTTTCCTCTATCAAACATGAACAAATCATTTTTTTTTTTTTAAAAAAAAAGAGGTTTGACAGAGGGAACTGTAATTGCTATGGTCTTATCGTCCCGAAATCGAAGAGAGAAGGAAGACAGGATAAGAGAAAGCCAGCCGTTCCGAGAACGAACATTATCCCATCAGGATAAAATCCGCCCCGGTCGGGAATCGAACCCGCGGCCTAGCGCTTACAAGGCCGACGCATTACCAACTAAGCTAACTAGGCTGGCATATAAACAAATCTGATTATAAGACTGGTTGACAACTTCTTTTTCCTCACTGAATTCGTACTCACGTTGGGTTATCTGTGTAGTTGTTTGTGGCACCGGTTTGTTACTGTTTGATTTTGATCGTGACTTTACAGCGAGTTCTAGTGGGTTGAGAAGGTAATATTCCATTAAGTCAGCCACAGACATTTGACCTGGAGTCCCTGGAGAGAAAAGAAAAAGGTGTGATTCAAAACTTGATGAAGTTGTGAGTGGGCAAGTGGGCATCCACAACAAAGGCCCAACCCTCAACCCTAGCCCCAATCCAGAAAAAAAAACAAAAAAACAAACAAACAATGCTAATGAATATAAGTGGCCTCAACATGTCCAGTTCCAACACTCACTGAAAATTATATTGAGCTTTCTGTGAGAAAACAAACAAACAAACAAACAAACAATGCTAATGAATATAAGTGGCCTCAACATGTCCAGTTCCAACACTCACTGAAAATTATATTGAGCTTTCTGTGAGGACTAATAATGGTCAATTGTTTTGTACAGGTACATTTTTGATAACATTCCAACCCCAAAATTTCCTAGTGTATCTAAAAAAGCAATAGGTTCCAGGCTCTGTTATGGACACACTGGTGCAGTTGCCAATAGTCCTCATTGTGGACACGTATAGACTCATTGATTGAAAAGAGTAGTTCTTTAGCACTCTTTCCACATCTCTATTTGCAAAATTATAAAAATGGACAATATCTAACAGGAAAATTTATAAAAAATCGACAATATTTAACACTTACCTTCAGGGTTTTTCTTTGCCAATGATGAGGGAGTCTGAGTTTTGGCGCGAGGCTTTCTTATTAGGAGGTCTGCAAAAGTGTTAATAATTACAGACTTCATTATAATTTGTCTGATAGGGGAAGCACCAAGATTTGGAAGCAAAAAACACTCCGATTTGATGAGTTGCACATGTACTTTCGATGTATTTTTCTGATTTGTAGATTCCGAATTCCGTGAACCACAAAAATTCGAGTGAGTAATCGATTATACTTTAGACAAGCAGCCTCCACCTGCTTGCGCGTCGCTGAGGCATGGCCGTATGAAGCATGGCCTTAGGTGACCGTAGCGTAACTTACCGTATCGTACCGCACCTGACTATACTTGACTGTACCTAATCGTATCTGACTGTTCCGTACCGTATCGTACTGTAGCTCACCGTACCGTATCGTACTTGACCGTACCTGACTATGTCGTATCGTACCTACCTGAACGTACCGTATCGTACCATATAAACAGGACCTGACCGTAACCTACCGTATCTGACCGTACTTGACCGTACCGTATCGTACCGTACTTAACTGTACCTCATGAACAGATAAGGTTTACCTGCCTCGGTGGTGTAGTGGTCAAGGCGCTCGGTATTTAGCTGACACCAGAAGAAACTAAAACTAAGCATGACATACTGCATCAAACCATGTATAGTATAGGTCTCCAATATAATCCATTTTGTGCCTTAGAATCTCAGATTGAAGGAAGTCTTGTGATACAAAAGTGGATCACACTGTACCACCAGCATAGTGACTGTGATACAAAAATTGATCACATTGTACACAATGTGTTAAAGAGGTTTTTGATAAGGAAACTGTAACTGCTAAGGTGTTATCATCCTGACACCAAATCACAGAGAGATGGAACGTATCGTACCGTACTTAACTGTACCTCATGAACAGATAAGGTTTACCTGCCTCGGTGGTGTAGTGGTCAAGGCGCTCGCCTGGTAAACAGGAGGGCGTGGGTTCAATCCCAGCCGAGGTATGGAATCCTCAATATAATTTGAGAATTTGACCACAATAATAGTAGTAGCCTACTGCTGGAGTAAAGGGACTTTTCAGTCCTATTTAGTGGTCAAGGCGCTCGCCTGGTAAACAGGAGGGCGTGGGTTCAATCCCAGCCGAGGTATGGAATTTTATCCTCAATGTAATTTGAGAGTTTGACAACAATAATAGTAGTAGCCTACTGCTGGAGTAAAGGGACTTTTCAGTCCTATGTGAGCAGTATAAATAAGCAACAATAATAGTAGTAGCCTACTGCTGGAGTAAAGGGACTTTTCAGTCCTATGTGAGCAGTATAAATAAGCACTATTATCATTATTATTATTATTACCTGACCGTACTTGACTGACCCTAACCGTGCCGTGCCATATCGTACCATACCTTATCTGACCGTAACGTACCATACTGTACTGTTTTACCTGACCATACTATTTTGGCACCATATTATACTTTTATTCGTTTTCGTCCCCAATTTGGGCACCACTGCGAGTTTTGAAAAATCTGTTCTTAGGATACCTTTACTTACTAAAAGGCAAGACAACTATCTTACTTACAAACTTCATGTAAATTGACCCACCCTTTTTGGCCATGGGTCGATTTTTAGTAGTTTTTTGGTCATAGTTTGGAAACTACTGCGAGTTTCGGAAAATCCGTTCTTAGTGGGCCTATTCAAATCAAAGTTTCATCAAAATTGTTCCAGCCGTTTCGGCTGTGCATTGATTATGCCATGGGTCGATTTTTAGTAGTTTTTTGGTCATAGTTTGGAAACTACTGTGAGTTTCGGAAAATCCGTTCTTAGTGGGCCTATTCAAATCAAAGTTTCATCAAAATTGTTCCAGCCGTTTCGGCTGTGCATTGATTATGAATGTGTCAGGGTTTACTCTTTTATAGATATAGATAGATTTGACATATAAAATGGATATCACAAAAATAAAGAAAATAATAAGAACCCTTTCTTATATACATATAAAAAATCATTTTTTTTTTTTTTCATAAAACAATAAAAATATGCCAAAATATCCACATCAAAAATAGTTAGCTTAGTTGGTAGTGCATCTGCCTTGTAAGTGCTAGGCCGCGGAAATCTAAATTAAAAAGAACCCCTTCTTATATACATATAAAAAATCATTTTTTTTTTCATTAAAACAATAAAAATATGCCAAAATATCCACATCAAAAATAGTTAGCTTAGTTGGTAGTGCATCTGCCTTGTAAGTGCTAGGCCGCGGGTTTGATTCCCGCCTGGGGCAGATTTTATCCTGATGGGATAATGTTCGTTCTCGGAACGGCTGGCAAGGTTCAACATACTTGTAGGTCACATTTTTGTTTTCAACTTACCTTTGGAAGGCTGTTGGTCAGCAGAAATTGCAGGAATCTTTTTTATTGTAACATGATTAGAAATAGTCAAGTCTTCTTTGGTGGAGCGGATAGCATTTGATGTGTCACTTTGCCCAGGAACTATTTTTGTCAATGTTGCCAACTGTTCGGAACTTTCCAGAAACATTTCCATTTTCCCTTTTGAGTGTTTTTTCCTTGTCTGGAAAAGAGTACAAGACAAAAGATTTTAACCCATTGATCCTGATGCACCAGCCTAAAAAATTTAAATTTCCTGATTTTTTTCAGGAATTTTTTAAGAATATTAAGTAAAAACACTAAAACACATTTACTTATTTCATAATTTTTTGAGGGATCTGAATTATTTTCCTATAAAATTGTGTGAACTTCATGGGGGGAACTTTTTTTTTTAAGTACCTAATCAGTCCCTGAGAAGCCTAGAGGAGAACCCCTGAGAGAGATTTTATAAACACCCTGTATATTTAAATGCATTAGCTTACCTTTTCACCATTCGTTTTGACATGACCTGTGCCTGACCGTACTTGACTGACCCTAACCGTGCCGTGCCATATCGTACCATACCTTATCTGACCGTAACGTACCATAGGCACCAAGATTTGGAAGCAAAAAACACTCCGATTTGATGAGTTGCACATGTACTTTCGATGTATTTTTCTGATTTGCAGATTCCGAATTCCGTGAACCACAAAAATTCGAGTGAGTAATCGATTATACTTTAGACAAGCAGCCTCCACCTGCTTGCGCGTCGCTGAGGCATGGCCGTATGAAGCATGGCCTTAGGTGACCGTAGCGTAACTTACCGTATCATACCGCACCTGACTATACTTGACTGTACCTAATCGTATCTGACTGTTCCGTACCGTATGAGGTTTTTGATAAGGAAACTGTAACTGCTAAGGTGTTATCATCCTGACACCAAATCACAGAGAGATGGAAGCTGCTGATAAAAAGATGAAATTTCTTGTGTAGGTAGGTATATGATATAAATTCTTGTATTGAGGTCTTTGAAAATGAACTTTTTTTAAAAAGGTTTTTGATAAGGAAACTGTAACTGCTAACGTGTTATCATCCTGACACCAAATCACAGAGAGATGGAAGGCAGGCCATTCCAAGAAAAAATATCTGTTTAGGATAAAATTTGTCCCAGGTGGGAACTGAACTGACAAACTAGCACTCATAAGGCAGATATGCTACCCTACAACTACTTGTATCTGGGCTGGCTAACTACCTCCCTTACATTTCACTAATATAAACCTTCAGCTGTGTTGATCAGTTAATAGAAATATAAGCTAATATTGATAAACTTTCACTGTCCATGTTTTACTAGGTTTTGCTCAGCAGTCCCGTCGATGTGCAATGTGTCGCACACCCATTCCTCACGATTACCACATTTCACTAATATAAACCTTCAGTTGTGGTTGATCAGTTAATAGAAATATAAGCTAATATTAATAAACTTTCACTGTCCATGTTTTACTAGGTTTTGCTCAGCAGTCCCGTCGATGTGCAATGTGTCGCACACCCATTCCTCACGATTACCTGGAGCGACCTGAACTAGTCCAAGTTCCCGAGCCTTCTAGTCTGGATAATGGCTACCAGTGGTTCTACGAAGGACGAAATGGTAAGACCTTCATAATCATTACTTTCTTTGATAAATGTATAAAGTTAATTATTTAATTTTGGTATGAAGCCCAACCTTACGTGCCACTGTAGAGTTCAAATTGGTATAGGAAGGTACCTAAACAAAGCTTCATAACATTTCTATTATTAGTCTTTGATTAACAACTATCAATATTGATGCAAGTTTGGTTAGTTCAATATAATGGATATTTTATTTTATAATTTTTATTTTTCTTGAGGGAAAATTAGAAAACCTACCTAATTAAAACCCAATTAAATTTGGTGTTGAATCTTGATTATGGACTGTTAGGAATAAAGCTGCATGAATCTGAAATAAATATTAGAGCCAGACATGAGATCTCCCCAACCCTCAACCATTCACCTTCTTCAGGTGGCTGGTGGCGCTATGAAGAGCGCATGTGTGAAGAAATCGAACTAAAATATTCTCTGAACCCGAAAGAGCCATTCGAAATTTTGATCTGTGGTCAAATGTACGTGGTGGACTTTACCCACATGATCCAGTATGCTAAACATCATCCAAGCAGGAGTCGGAAGATTAAACGTGAGCTGTTGGACAAGGTTGGCACCGTCAAGGGGGTTGCAGGGATTCATTGATTTTATTATTGAATGAAATTTTGATCTGCGGTCAAATGTACGTGGTGGACTTTACCCACATGATCCAGTATGCTAAACATCATCCGAGCAGGAGTCGGAAGATTAAACGTGAGCTGTTGGACAAGGTTGGCACCGTCAAGGGGGTTGCAGGGATTCATTGATTTTATTATTGAAATTGAATTTGCCAATTAAAATTGACTGAAATTTTATACCTCTAGTATCTCCCTTATAAAAAAATGTTGGAAATTCATTGATGATGATTTTGATGATAAATTGCTGCTGTGTAAATGTCAGAAAAGAAAGTGCTCTTTGTAAAACTTACAAAATATGAGTTACTAGGTTTTCAATTTTGACATGAAACTTGTAGGGTAGACTACTCCAAATAATGTAAGGGCCACTTTTTTACCCTTTATGTGTTGAAGCTTCTTATTGAGTTCAACAGACTTTTTTTTAACATACCGTAAACAATTGGTGGCCAGTACATTGTTTTGTGTACCTACTGTACTTTTTTCTGGATTTATTTATTTAAATGTAACATACCGTAAACAATTGGTGGCCAGTACATTGTTTTGTGTACCTACTGTACTTTTTTCTGGATTTATTTATTTAAATGTTATTACTTTTTGTTCTTTAGACCAGAATCTCCTTTGTTTTAAGGTGTAAAATATCTATCTTGCTCTCTCTCTCACTCACTCTTCTGGGATCTCTTCTTTTTGCTCTTTGAAATGTCTAATATGTATTTATTTTTATTTTATATAACTTATTTAACTTCTTGATTATTCATATATGGGAAAGATCCTTTTAAGGGTTGATCCTAGTTAGCTTTGTATGATTATATTTACCTATGAGGAGTTGTAGATAGGTAATTCTGAGGTGCCAATGCAGCCTTTGTATTTTTATGCTTTGTTTTGTATCTAGCCAATCTTGTGAGGATATCATAGGCGGTTCTTGCCTAAATTTTTGGGGGGGCTTGATTTTGAAGGTACACCTTCAAAATTTTGATTTAGCTTTATGTAAAAAATCCTAGTTAGCTTTGTATGATTATATTTACCTATGAGGAGTTGTAGATAGGTAATTCTGAGGTGCCAATGCAGCCTTTGTATTTTTATGCTTTGTTTTGTATCTAGCCAATCTTGTGAGGATATTATTTGAGGCAATACTCATAATATGTATGTGAGCATTAGCAGAGAAAAAGCACCCAATAAAAAAATAATGAAATTTGACAAGAGTTTCTTTAGGTGTTTGTTTAGACTGCTCTGTTAAAGTTACGCCTATTTAATCTTTTCTCTTTCTTCCGAACGAATTTTATAAATCGTAGCAAATTGTGTCTTTCAACTTGTGTTTACTCCAATAAAAAAAAAAAAAAATGTTTTGGTACAGTACATATTTGTTTGTTGGATTATTTTCCCTCTCGGGTGAAATGAAATAGTTTATTTTGTTGCAGATATTATCATTGCTTATGTTTTGGATATTTCTTGTAATCCGATTTGTACCTTGTGATCTGATTAAAACCTCGTCTACTCCCTAGGAAACTCACAAGTTTGAGAGATATGGTTGTCCAAACACAAACCAAATGCAAAATCCTCGTTTTGTAAAACTTAGCACTCACTTGGTTTGTTCAATAAACTATTTCATTTCTCTCTGGTGTGTTTGGACAGGTTGGTGGCAATACGAGACATGACCTGTGGTGACATCTCTTTCTTCCGTCGCCTTGTCAATGTTATCCTCACAAGGATCATTGTCAAACAAATTTATCAGCTCAAAGTCGTCACTACATGATGCATCGTCATTGTTTAATTCATCTCTCAGCACATCGTACAATTCAGCAGAATTGTCAAACAAGCTTTTAGGTCTCTCCATTTTTTTTCTATTTTCAGCAGCTATTTCTGTAACAAATTTAAGGCCATTTTTTGAGGTGTTGTCAGCAAGCAGGTGAAGGTATGTTCTAGGTAAAAATCAGGGTAAACTGAAGGCCATTTTTTTTGAGGTGTTGTCAGCAAGCAGGTGAAGGTATGTTAGGTAAAAATCAGGGTAAACTGGAACTTTACCAAAAATCAGTTCCTCGTTCCTGATCTGATAAGGATAAATTTTGCCCTGGGTGATATTTGAACCCACCACATAATGCTTGAAAGTTGGGAGCTGTTATTCTAAGCTAAGAATGTTAGTTTACTTACCAAGTTCATTTTAGACGGGACATGAAGGAACTGGTAAGGTTTTAGAACAGACCTGGAGATCATAGAAACTATGATGGTTGACCATTTACACTTCGCAGAGCTTCAATATTGCAGAAAGTACAAGGCCACTATCAAACGAAACTGACGGTCCGTACCGTACAAGAGCAAACTGCCAAATAAATTTTTCTGGAAAATGCACCCATATTTAAAGACAAAGTGCAGCTTACGGAAAAATCGATAAAATGGCTGCTCCTGATTGAATAGTTCTCACTGTTCACCGGTAGATAGCACCACATCACGCATTTGAGCTGGGTGGGTGGAAGTGGAATCTAAGGACCCCTCGACCTCCTTTTATCAGAGATTGGTTGGAAATGTTGGAATATAACAGCGTCATTTTATTTTAAATGCCACCAATGATGGTACTATCACCAATAGTGGTAATATCACCGATGATGGTACTATCACTAATAATGCTACCATCACCAACAATGGCACTATCGCCAACAGTGGTACTATCACCAGAAGTGGCACTATCACCAATAATGGCACTATCACCAAAAATGGTCGAATCAGAACCGTATAGTCCTGCAGGGCTGTGGTTTTGAATTGTTTTGTCACTTTTGGAAACCGTCGCGACTGCATGCCTATTGCCCACCACATATTGCTTGAAAGTTGGGAGCTGTTATTCTAAGCTAAGAATGTTAGTTTACTTACCAAGTTCATTTTAGATGGGACATAAGGAACTGGTAAGGTTTTAGAACAGACCTGGAGATCATAGAAACTATGATGGTAGACCATTTACACTTCGCAGAGCTTCAATATTGCAGAAAGTACAAGGCCACTATCAAACGAAATTGACGGTCCGTACCGTACAAGAGCAAACTGCCAAATAAAAGTTTTCTGGAAAATGCACCCATATTTAAAGACAAAGTGCAGCTTACGGAAAAATCGATAAAATGGCTGCTCCTGATTGAATAGTACTCACTGTACACCGGTAGATAGCAGCACATCAAGCATTTGAGCTGGGAGGGTAGAAGTGGAATCTAAGGACCCCTCGACCTCCTTTTATCAGAGATTGGTTGGAAATGTTGGAATATAACAGCGTCATTTTATTTTAAATGGTTGAACTAAAATATGAATTAATTTTTAAATCCAAATAGAATAAAAGGCGAAAGGAGTCAAAACTTATTGGTAAAAATCAAAAATGTGCTAATGCGTTCTTCTCATTTTTCAAGTTTGGAGAATTGAGGATGTGCTGCTCTCTATCGGATAAAGTTGGAACTTGGTTATCGGATTTCAAAATGTAAACAAAAAAAAATAAAAAATACAATGTTGCCAGATGGAAATTTATTTAAGACAAATTTGGGAAATTTTGAGCTCATGGGAATTTTTATTTGTGTCCCACGTAATCTCCCTGAAAAAAAAAAAAAAAAAAAAAAAAAAAAACGAATAAAAGGAGAAAGGAGTCAAAACTTATTGGTAAATGCGTTCTTCTCATTTTTCAAGTTTGGAGAATGGAAAATTGAGGATGTGCTGCTCTCTATCGGATAAAGTTGGAACTTGGTTATCGGATTTCAAAATGTAAACAAAAAAAAAATACAATGTTGCCAGATGGAAATTTATTTAAGATAAATGTGGGAAATTTTGAGCTCATGGGAATTTTTATTTGTGTCCCACGTAATCTCCCTGAAAAAAAAAAAAAAAAAAAAAAACGCAAAAAAAATTTTTTTGTTTCCCCCTTTAAAAAAAAAAAAAAAAAAAAAAAAAAAAACACGTCAACATGATTTTATTGGTTTCGCCCTGTAAACAGACAGAAATTTCACAGAGTTCCCAGTTCTCACAGCACAACCAACAATAAAATCATCCTACCTACATAATAGGTCATAGGATAAAAATTGAAGAGTGGATTCCAAGGTTTAAGATACGTTTGTCATCCACACAGAGCCAGGGCTGTATCCAGAATTTTGTCGAGGGAGAGGGGAGTGTAAAAACAGTACTGGGGGGGGGGATGCTGCAAATTTTCGAAGTTTGACCTACAGTAGGGCAAACTCGACTTTGTCACTGTCTGAAGTCACAAGTCAGAGAGGAAATATAGCTCCCAACTTCTCTCTTCTCTATCAGAGACTTCCTGGATGCTTTGATATCTGACCTCTCTCGATTCATGCTAATCTCGGCAGAATGTCAACACCCAACTCAAATGAACTGCGGAGAAGTTCTCGAATCCAGCAACAAATCTCCACAGTAGACAGGCAGACAGCTTCAACTACTGTTGCAGCAAATCCTAGTCAAACACATGGTAAGATTTCATTGATATTTACTTAATAATAAAATGTTTTCTCTTTAGGCAGAAAGATAGGAATCTTGAAAAGTGTGCCACAGTTGCAACAATTTTGAGAAGAGGAAAGAAAACAACACTGCTTTAGGTACTACTGTAGCTTCAAATCCAAACATCTAACCGATTCCTTTTGTCAGCAAACAATTAGTTTTTCTTTACAACTATATTTTTTAGCTAAATCCCCTTTAGTCACAACTTAGGGTTGTGGTTGTTTATTTTGGGTCATTAGGAAGCTATAAGTTTGAAAACTCATTTCTGCATTTATTTTACAGTTTTGCATTCAAACGACACGTCTGGAGACAGCCATCACTATGAAACTGAGCCCTTGGAAGTATCCCACAATTTAGCTGAGGCTTTGAGAGAATCGACACTACACGAGGGAGAAGATGGAGCTGCAAATTCAATGCGGGGACTTTTTTAAAAAAGTTTTAATCTGGCAACGCTGCTACGTGGAATTTTTACTTTTTATTTTTCTCGAATTTCTCGTTTTGCTGAATTACTGAATGAAAGTTGAAAGTTGGGTTTGGGTTTTTCCACCTAATTTATCTTTATCCAATATCCACAGGGCTCTCTGAAAGTTCTTTAGAGTTCTACAATCTAGGTAAATGACACTTATTATTTACCTACCCAGTTGCTTTTATCAGTCTTTAGGTTTTAGGTAGGTACTTTACCAGCTCAAGTTCTATCACTCACTCTTCTGGGATCTCTTCTTTTTGCTCTTTGAAATGTCTAATATGTATGTATTTATTTTTATTTTATATAACTTATTTAACTTCTTGATTATTCATATATGGGAAAGATCCTTTTAAGGGTTGATCCTAGTTATAATTCAACGCGGGGACTTTTTAAAAAAGTTTTAATCTGGCAACGCTGCTACGTGGAATTTTTACTTTTTATTTTTCTCTTTTTTCTCGAATTTCTCGTTTTGCTGAAAGCTGAACTTACTGAATGAAAGTTGAAAGTTGGGTTTGGGTTTTTCCACCTAATTTATAAATTTATCTTTATCCAATATCCACAGGGCTCTCTGAAAGTTCTTTAAAGTTCTACAAACTAGGTAAATGACACTTATTATTTACCTACCCAGTTGCTTTTATCAGTCTTTAGGTTTTAGGTAGGTACTTTACCAGCTCAAGTTCTACTGGTTCATATCAACATTTTAACATTGCACAATCAATATTTTTGAGTCTCAAGTGCTATCAGTTCAACGTGTGAGTACTTTGTCACTGTCTGAAGTCACAAGTCAGAGAGGAAATATAGCTCCCAACTTCTCTATCAGAGACTTCCTGGATGCTTTGATATCTGGCCTCTCTCGATTCATGCTAATCTCGGCAGAATGTCAACACCCAACTCAAATGAACTGCGGAGAAGTTCTCGAATCCAGCAACAAATCTGTGCTATCATTTCAACGTGTGAGTACTTTGTCACTGTCTGAAGTCACAAGTCAGAGAGGAAATATAGCTCCCAACTTCTCTCTTCTCTATCAGAGACTTCCTGGATGCTTTGATATCTGACCTCTCTCGATTCATGCTAATCTCGGCAGAATGTCAACACCCAACTCAAATGAACTGCGGAGAAGTTCTCGAATCCAGCAACAAATCTCCACAGTAGACAGGCAGACAGCTTCAACTACTGTTGCAGCAAATCCTAGTCAAACACATGGTAAGATTTCATTGATATTTACTTAATAATAAAATGTTTTCTCTTTAGGCAGAAAGATAGGAATCTTGAAAAGTGTGCCACAGTTGCAACAATTTTGAGAAGAGGAAAGAAAACAACACTGCTTTAGGTACTACTGTAGCTTCAAACAGAAGTGACATGCTCAGAAATGATGGGGCCAGAAGTGATGAAGTATTGAGAAGTGACATGACCACAAATGAAGTGTTGAGAAATGACGGACCTAGAAGTGACGGGTCTACTCCCTAGGAAACTCACAAGTTTGAGAGATATGGTTGTCCAAACACAAACCAAATACAAAATCCTTGTAAAACTTAGCACTCACTTGGTTTGTTCAATAAACTATTTCATTTCTCTCTGGTGTGTTTGGACAGGTTGGTGGCAATACGATGACCGGACGTCGGCGGATCTCGAGCTCAACTATCAGAACGGCGAGCGTCTGTTTGAACTTCTCATAGCTGGCAACATCTACATGATCGACTTAGACGATATGGTCCAATACCGCAAGGTGGATCCAGTCAAAAAGCGACGCATCAAGCGGGACATGTCACTGAACTCGGCGCGCATCAAAGGAATCGCCGGATTGCGCTTGGGCGCATCCGAAGCGGTTCCGGAAGTTTCAGAAGTCCCCGCGTTACCGGAACAGAACCGGTTGATGATGGACCACAACTACAGCCTGATACCTGTCGTTCCACTGCGGCGCGCGCGGATTCAATCATCCATACTCGGAAACCGCACGGATGGCGTGTGGTACGCTGACGATCCGGTTGCCGCAAGCATCGACGATAGTTCCCGGCACGATCACTTCTACACGCGACGCGAAGCGTTGGAACAGCTCTCGGATCCCAACCGGTTTCACCATCTCGTCCGGCAGGGGAGCGTTCTCAACGAAATCTTCCACCTGCTCCGGTTTGCATTTCGAGACGTCCGCCATCTGTTGAGCAACCTCCGCAACCGGTTCCTACCGTGGCGTATCAGCGTGCGGACGGCGAGGCGGTTGGAACTCGCTTCCTTCCTGAGGAGTCTCCTAGTCACGTTGGATATCCAGGTCATGTATCCACTGTTCCTGGAGTTCAGTCGCCTCATTCAGGAGAGACTCCGCATTTCTCATCAGACGCGACAAGACGAGTTCCTGGTGCATTTGAATAACGACGCGTTGGAGAAGGCGCGGCTTTGTGCGCGTCATAGCGTGTCGCCGGATTATGTGAACCTAGCGCAGACTGCGTTGTATCGCCATGGAGACAGTACCCCGGGACCAAGTGGTGTAACGCCTCGACCTCAAGCTCCTAGCGTGCAATCATCAGGACGCCGAAGGAGTACAACTAGCAGTTCTGGAGAAATGCCAAGGAGTCAGGCAGCGACCGATGCCCAAACGTCCAGTACCTTGGAAGACCTGATCGCTCAAATGTACGAGACGGGCACGCCTGATGGCGCCCAACGGGCTGAGGCACTTTTCCTTTATCTAGCCGAAGTGAGGATCATGTTGAATACAACTCTGCTGCGGATTGATGAGGAGCGGGAAAACGAAACACCGATGGAACGAGAAGAGGAGAATTATTTCCTCTCGTTTGATACGTGGAGTCATATGGTGAGAATGGTTCAGATGGTACTCGGGTTTTGTGGTGTCCCCGAGTTTGCGGAAGATTCAGCGAGTGAAGATCTTTCCTTACCACCCGGTAGTGATTCTGTGTTACCTGAAGCAGCTAGTGACTCGGACTCTGTGTTACATGAGAGAGCGCGAGACTCTGTGTTACCTCAAGGTAGGGACGTATCTAACACTATTTTATCTCAGACGCCTAGGAACATACTTGAGTCTAGGGACGAATTACCTGACTTAGCGCGGGATTTCAATGTGATAAATGTTACCAGTGTACAACCTGATGTAGACCAAGCAGGAAGCTCACCAATACCCGATTCTCGCTTTCGCGATTTGTCCGATTCGGGGTACAGTGCGAACAATTGTCACTGCCCAACCTGCTCGTATGGCAGCCTCCCTCAAGGAGGTTTTGTGTGTAATTTCAACTACCAACAGTCCTGTTTGAATCCCCCCGATATTGAAGGCCAGCAAGAAAGTTCTGATCAGGATGGAAGTCCTTATCAAGACAGAGGTTCTGAATTTTATCCGGAAAGAGGCTTCCATCCGAACAGAAGTTCTGAATTTCACCCACGGAGAAGTTCTGATTTTTATCCAGACACATTCCCCACATTTCACCCAGGAAGGAACGCTCAGTACCCAGCGTCCGAATACAGCAATGACGCGGGTTATCCGGGAACCAATTGGAGTACCACGTGGAGTGCGTCGGATTTAGACAGCGACCGCACGTCGACGGCAGTCATGCCAAGCAGCGTCGATTGGGACGAAACGGACTCGGCGCGAAGTGACGGAGAGAACGTTTCCGGGAGTGACGTGGAAACTCGAAGTCATCCGAGAACCGACGTCCCGAGAAGTGATTTTGAAATCGCCTGGGCGGCTGTGAGTGAGACTCCAAGAGATGTGACCAGAAATGAATTAGAATTATTGAGAAATAATGTGTCGAGAAATGGAGTATTGAGAAGTGACATGCTCAGAAATGAAGTTCATAGAAATGATGGGGCCAGAAGTGATGAAGTATTGAGAAGTGACATGACCACAAATGAAGTGTTGAGAAATGACGGACCTAGAAGTGACGTAAGGGCGGGTCACGTGACGTGTGGAATATGCGCGATGGAGATCTGTTCCAACGCGGGCAACAATAGTAGTAACAACGGCAGACGCTGCTGGTTGTACGAATGCTATGAGAGAACCTATAGGGGTGCTCGAAGAGGTAGACGTAATGGGAATACTGACACTTGCGACAACGAACATGTTGACAATAGTAATAGCGATCACAATGCTGAAAGTACCCTTAGGGCTTGTTGTCTCGCCAACGAAAATGTTGGGTTCACTGATACCACTAGCTATAACAGTACTTGTAACGACTTTAATTGTCATTGTAATCCCACTTGTGATAGAGTGTGCGAAGCTTCTGCGCAACCAGCGCAAAGGTCATACAACGGTCCGTGTGACACCATTGCTCAAAACAGTGTTCATGAAGGTCCCGCCTTACCCATTCAAGGAACTGTGATAAACAGGAGTCGCCTGAACAGTCGAAATCAAGGTGACGTTGTTAGTAGACGTTTACCAAATACTAGTCAATCCATTGGCGCTGCTTGTACAGATGCAAGTCATGTTGGAAACCACGAGTCCATGCCTTATCAAATAGGTGAAGCTAGTCCATGCTCTAATCTAACGCCCGACGAATCAATCCCACTTTCTGATGATTCTGTAGCGA
The DNA here is from genome assembly GCF_000475195.1 of Diaphorina citri. Classification (NCBI taxonomy): domain Eukaryota; kingdom Metazoa; phylum Arthropoda; class Insecta; order Hemiptera; family Psyllidae; genus Diaphorina; species Diaphorina citri. The sequence goes on from NW_007377701.1 coordinate 52,659, forward strand.
TTAGTCCTAAGACCAACTCTGGTAGACAGATGGAAGCCTTGTTGGATAATTCTGACGCGTACAGATCAAACAACAGTGGTAACGGAAGAGACAATCTACAACCTGGGGAAAGAGAAGGAACCTCAAGAGCTAACCAAATGGCTACGCCAGTTGCGGAAGTATCTTATGAACCAAATGCAAATGGGACTCGTGTTGAATTCAGAGGACACCGTGGAGAATCTTCTGCAAATGGAGGTTTTAGCGAGAAGTTCGGTCTTGTGGATGGAAATCGGGACATGGACGATGGTCGTGGAAGAGGAATCCCATTTGATCACCAGTATTCGTCCGTACAGGAAAGGACGCGGATGGATTGTGGTGAGCATTCGAATAAGACTGAAAGACGCGATGGCCAAACAAGATCTAATGACCGTAGAGGTATCGTTGGTCAAGTTCCACAAAAGAGTACTCCAGGGTATGGTCATACTCCTAGAAGTGCAGGAGACGAATATACGAACCATAGTGAGCGATTGACCAATGATGACCAAACTGCGACCACTGCAACCAATCACAGCGACAACGCACCAATCAGATCACACAATGTTTACGATGAAAGCCACGCCCCTTTGTATGTAAGTGAAGACGACAGCGAAATGCTTCTGACGAGTGAATCCACTGGAGAGGCGGATGTTCCTCGCGGTAGACTGAGGACCTCTTCAAGAACCAATCGACAGGGGCATTGCCAACATCCGAGAAATCGCGGGAATTCAAGAAATCATGAAAATCCCAGGATTCCTGGAAGTCAACACATGACCAATTCCAACCTTTCCCAGCGGGGTAGAAGTGATTCAATCTCAGTATCCAATGACGGTGTATCTCGACAATCCGCACGTTTTGGCAACACTGTATTTCAAGAAGACGGCAACACCGCGGACGCGTATTTCCACAATGACGGGTCCGGTGCTTTTATTTCGCACTGCACATACCACGAGTTGCACTCTAGCTATACGCATGCATGCCCCATGTCCGACACTCCGTACGCGGACACGCCGTACGATTTGGTAACGTACGCGCCTCTCGGCAACACTGTACCGGACGCCCCCGAGGCGGAGCGAGACGGGTTCCTATTGGTCGACACGGATCCATACACGGACGCAGCGTATCAAATGCCGGACGGGTATCAACGCTATTCGGAACCAAATGAGTATGTGTACAGAAATGTACCGTACGATAGTATCGCGTCTTCGCATCCGTGTGCGGAAAATCGGGGGAACTTTTCCGAAGCGGAATCTCGCGCGAGAACCGCATACGATAATTTCGGGTTCGAAGATATTCTGAGTCATTCCAATTTGTCTTTCAACGCGAAAGTGTTTGTGCCGAAACATGCGGCGACCTCTGGCGGAACTGGAGAGAGATCGGATGATTCTAATGTGATGCATTCGAATGAAGCCTCTGATGGGCGTGCCAATGGTGAACCGTCCTTGAGCAGTGACAGAGATAAAGAAGCAGCTGACGTTGGTGATAATGGAAATGTGTATGCTAGAGAATTCGCTGACAGCGGTGTCGATAGCCTCGATAGGAATTCCTTTGACAATCTTTGTGACTTGAGCGATGAAACCAACCAAAGAGGCCAGTCAGCTACGACAGCCAGGCAACACCAAAAACTGCGACAAGAGCAACAAAAACAGCAGCAAAGGCACCAACAACAACAGCAACGCGATGTTGGGAAATCGAAAAAGCTGTCACCGACAGCGAACCGAGATAAAACGAAAACACCCGAGGCCAATGAAAACGCCCAATATGCCGGTGAGATTCACGGTGAAGATAACGGCGGGAAAGATGCAGAAAAAGACGAAGAAGGAGCTAACGGTGGATTTGACGAAACGGGAGAATTCGATGAAGATGATGCCAAATACAACGCAAAGAACCGTTCACAGAAAAATTCCAACAGAGATGGTGCGAAAAACGGGATGATAGACAGTGCGAACCAAAGTGGCACAGAAAGCAGAACTAATAAATACTGTGCACCGAACGGCACAAATGAAGCAATGGATGAAAATGGTGCGAAAAATATTGACGCCAGACCAGTCGAAAGCCTCACAATAAACGACCATAACTATGCGGCCACAACAAAACACCAACCACTGACGCGACAAGATAGTGAACACTCGTACGCGTGCAAGAAACTCAAGTCAAGCCGTACCAAAAGCGTCGATAAGGGCGAAAATCGTACGAAAAACGGCGATAAGAGTAAGAAAAGCGTCGATAAGAAATTGGCGGATTTTATCCTAAGCAGATAGCGGCTGGCTTCCTCCTATCCTGTGTTCCTTATGACTTCGGTGACTGTGTTCCTTGCGGCAAACGAGAGGGCAATTTACGTCTCAAATTACTGGGGAAGAAAGATTTGATGAGAAAGAAGAGGACACGGAAAGTAAAGTAAGTAAGTATGACTTCGGTTTCGTTCGATAAGACCTCAGCAGTTACAGTTCCCTCCTTCAAACTTCTAAATCTCAAGGGAGGACTTTTGGCACCTTGTACCTCCTTCTAAGGCACAAATAAGCCTCCTTTAAACCATGTCCTTAAAGTTCTATTAAAAAACTCCTTGAAATACTCGAGAGTACTCGATTTCTAATTCAATTGCAATAAAATGTGCTCTTTGCGGCCTCGGAGATACAAATAAGCGAATAAAAAGGAGGAAGTGGAGAAGAAGAAGAGGAGGAGAAGAAGAAGAAGAAGAGGAGGAGGAGGAGGAGGAGAAGAGGAGGAGGAGGAGGAGGAGGAGAAGAAGAGGAGGAGGGAAGAAAACGTTCATGGGTAGCGAAGGAAAAACAGGATTTGCCTTCATAAAAAACCTCCTGCGAAAGCCATTGTGAGTATTTTCCTGTGGTCTCTGTATTTCGTGGGATGTACAGCAGGGACAGAATACAGGGATGTGTTTTTGGACCATTATGTCTAAATCTAAATCAAGAAGAAGCAACCAGAAACAAAAGGGGCGAGAACCGGAAAACTAGATAGTGGGTTCGATGCCCACCCGTGGCGGATTTGATAAGAAAAACATGGGTGAGAAATGTGCAGTTAATACGGAGCATGCTTACTCGAAACACTCGGAGGGAGCATCGTCGCCGTTTGATCACGAGTATGCCAAGGCCTGGAATGAGAATCTCCCGATAAGAAAAACATGGGTGAGAAATGTGCAGTCAATACGGAGCATGCTTACTCGAAACACTCGGAGGGAGCATCGTCGCCGTTTGATCACGAGTATGCCAAGGCCTGGAATGAGAATCTCCTGGTGGACCAGATGAACTATTTGACTCTTCAGGAGTCCGAAGAGGAAGATGATGATTTGTAGAAGAAGGAAGAAATCAACAAGAGGTTTCGTAATTCCGTACCAGAAAAGCTGGACCAAAAATTTCCGAACCGATTCTAATATTTTCTCATTGTATAGGTTCAATTATGTGACAAAAGATCTAACCAGATCGCAGTGACCAAGGGCGTTTATTAAAGCCGATGGCCCTACTTATACCAATAGGTTCAATTAACAAAAAATATAGACCGATATTGACACAAAACCACATTAAGCTGTGTCCACACAGTCGACCGGCCATCGATCGACGAGGTGAATCTGTGTTGTCGAGGACGGTTTCAGTCGACATCAATCAACGAACACGCCTTAAAAGAGTTGGTGATTCAATATTTATATCATTGTGATATTTGTGAAATACATATTCAATTAAGTAAGAATAAGAATATTGTGCAATGTAGTTCCATACATATTTAGATACATAGATTGTGTATGTAGGTATTTCCATTTTGACATGCCAGGAAAAGGTTAAGTTAGCCCTTGAACCAATGACAGTTCTTTTTTATTATCTACCTACATAATATTATTCATATAACAATATTCCTAAATATATTTTTTAAGTTCTCAGTAGTGATATTTCAGTAAATTGAAATTGCCTATTTATTTTTTATTTAAATTATTTAGGGGAGGGGATCATAATTTCTTTCTTCTACACGTGGAGGAAAAAAAAAGAGAAGAAGCAGTAAAAAAGTCCATTTTTTTTAAACTATTTTACAGAATAGACAACATGTTTTATTGGTGTCTATCAAAATACACACAAAAGCTATTTACAATGAAAAATAGAAATCAAGTTTAAAACAATCGCCTGCAGCGCGAGATGTGGGAATCGTCAGTTCCAAGTAGAACACAGAAGTAAGGTAACGTTGAACTTGACTCTTATCTGGACGGGTGACGTGGGATTCACAGTTTCTCTCTCTCCCTATCTTAATCTTCCTCTTTTATCTCTCTCTCCCTCCCTTTCTTTCATTCTCCTTCTCTTTAATTATAATCTCCCTTTTCTTATCTCCTCCTCTCTTAATATTTTTCTCTTTTATTCCTCTCCTTCTCTCTTTACTTCTTTCATCTCAATCTTTCTCTTTCTTAATCTCCTCCCTCTCGTAATCTTTCTCTCTTCTTCCTCTCGTTCTCCCTCACCTCTCATTCTTTCACATAGGACTCGTTATTTTCTCCGCCATCTTGTTTCTTGCCGGCGCCATTTTCCTTCAGGCTGGCGCCATTCGGTTGGGCTCCGGCAGTAAGTGCCTTCTTCTCCTTCATTAGGAGGGGTTCGTTCCATTCTTGTATTTCGCCAGAGCCCATGAAACAGTAGATGATGTTTGTGATGAGCATGACGAAGAAGGCTGTCCAGAATACCACTCGCCATTCTAGTAGTGTTCCCTGGAATGACAGAAAAAGTTGGTGTTAATTTAAAGAAAGGATTTTGCGAAAATCTAAACCGATCCTGAGATATGATCAATTTTTGATCGCTAAAATCTCCATAAGAAATACACGGGAAATAATATTATTCGTATAACAATATTCCTAAATATATTTTTTAAGTTCTCAGTTGTGATATTTCAGTAAATTGAAATTGCCCATTTATTTTTTATTTAAATTATTGAGGGGAGGGGATCATAATAAAAAGAGATGAAGCAGTAAAAAAGTCCATTTTTTTAAAACTATTTTACAGAATAGACAATATGTTTTATTGGTGTCTATCAAAATACACACAAAAGCTATTTACAATGAAAAATAGAAATCAAGTTTAAAACAATCGCCTGCAGCGCGAGATGTGGGAATCGTCAGTTCCAAGTAGAACACAGAAGTAAGGTAACGTTGAACTTGACTTTTATCTGGACGGGTGGCGTGGGATTCTGGATTCAGAGTTTCTCTCTCTCCCTATCTTAATCTTCCTCTTTTATCTCTCTCTCCCTCCCTTTCTTTCTTTCATTCTCCTTCTCTTTAATTTTAATCTCCCTTTTCTTATCTCCTCCTCTCTTAATATTTTTCTCTTTTATTCTTCTCCTTCTCTCTTTACTTCTTTCATCTCAATCTTTCTCTTTCTTATCTCCTCCCTCTCGTAATCTTTCTCTTTTCTTCCTCTCGTTCTCCCTCACCTCTCATTCTTTCACAAAAGAATCGTTATTTTCCCCGCCATTTTCTTTCTTGCCGGCGCCATTTTCCTTCAGGCTGGCGCCATTCGGTTGGGCTCCGGCAGTAAGTGCCTTCTTCTCCTTCATTAGGAGGGGTTCGTTCCATTCTTGTATTTCGCCAGAGCCCATGAAACAGTAGATGATGTTTGTGATGAGCATGACGAAGAAGGCTGTCCAGAATACCACTCGCCATTCTAGCAGTGTACCCTGGAATAATGGAAAAAAATATATTTAAAGGATTACTAGTTACTAGCTTGATATTTTTATGCAATAGATGGCGTTGGTGATTGTAAACAGTGCATTTCGAGTTAAAATTGTATGGGTGCCCGATAACTATTATGATTATGCAATGTGCAATACATTCTGTTCTGTTAAACTCGGTTGCAGTTAAACTCGGTTGCAGTTAAACTCTCGGATTAAGCAATCTGATTGATTGATTAAAAAAAAAAAAAAAAAAAAAAAAAAACTAAAATTTCAAGCAGGCAGATTGTTTAAACCGAGAGTTTAACTCAAACGGAGTTTAAAATCACTTTCTGGCCCCCGGCCTTATAAAAATAAAAAGCCGAAGATCCGAAGGAAAAAAAAACAACAGAAAAAACACTCACGTTGGGTGTAAGGACGCCGACCAAATACGGAGAGACAGTGCCGGACAGGGCGCCAATGCCGCCGACCAGGGCCATCAGCGTGCCGGCATAGTTCGGGCTCAGATCTAGCGCGTTCACTTTGAGACTCGGTAGAAAGGCGCCCATTGTGCCCATACCTAGGGTGAAGGATACTGTGACCGCCAGGCGGTTGCAGCCGGAGTAGGAGGCCGCCAGAATACCGAGACCTGGTCCCACCGAGGCTGAAAAATCAAAGGGAGACGTTAACGTAGGGCCCGATAAAATTGTCCGCATTTTATAGGTAACAGAATTACAGATCTGTTTGGCCAGCCACTGATCAGGTCTACCTGATAGTGTGTGGGCTCATCAGGTGTCAGGTACACCTGATCAGGTGGCCTGATGAGGTCTACCTGATAGTGAGTGGCTGGCCTTTGTTTGATAAAGATTAAGGGTTTACAGTCGCTATACCTACTGTTGTTGAGATTGTATATATAACTGTTGAGATTTTTTTTTTTTTTTTTTTTTTTTTTTTTTTTTTTTAAGGGGTTTGAAGGGGGGCCATTCTAGCAGTGTACCCTGGAATAATGGAAAAAAATATATTTAAAGGATTACTAGTTACTAGCTTGATATTTTTATGCAATAGATGGCGTTGGTGATTGTAAACAGTGCATTTCGAGTTAAAATTGTATGGGTGCCCGATAACTATTATGATTATGCAATGTGCAATACATTCTGTTCTGTTAAACTCGGTTGCAGTTAAACTCGGTTGCAGTTAAACTCTCGGATTAAGCAATCTGATTGATTGATTAAAAAAAAAAAAAAAAAAAAAAAAAAAAAAAAATGACGATGTATGCGGGAGAGAAATGTTCCTCTCTCAAACTCTCAACCAACATTTTGAGTTTAGTTTATGTTTTTAGTTTGATAACTATGCAGCTAATAGGGAGCGCGCGGAGCGACCGTATTTATTTTTATTATTTTCTAAAAGTTCGGCCATGCCTTTTCTACAAGTTTGGCCCTGCCTCGGGATGAACTAGCGGGATTCCGGAGCCAAGCGACGGAATTCAGCTAGTAGGTACATAAATACCTACTAGTCTTACTATATTATGTCTATGTCTTCGACTCCAAATTGTATGAATGCCTGGTATATATTTTAAGTATGCAATGTGCAATACACTGCCGTTCGGCAAATATTTCCCTAGGTTTCGCAAAGAAATCTGGATTTCTATGTACCATAATATTACCCTACATACGGGGCTTGAAAATAATACCTAATGAATAATTTAAATTAAAACAAAGAAGACACTCACGTTGGGTGTAAGGACGCCGACCAAATACGGAGAGACGGTGCCGGACAGGGCGCCTATGCCGCCGACCAGGGCCATCAGCGTGCCGGCATAGTTCGGGCTCAGATCTAGCGCGTTCACTTTGAGACTCGGTAGAAAGGCGCCCATTGTGCCCATACCGAGGGTGAAGGATACTGTGACCGCCAGGCGGTTGCAGCCGGAGTAGGAGGCCGCCAGAATACCGAGACCTGGCCCCACCGAGGCTGAAAAATCAAAGGGAGACGTTAACCTAGGGCCCGATAAAATTGTCCGCATTTTATAGGTAACAATTACAGATCTGTTTGGCCAGCCACTGATCAGGTCTACCTGATAGTGTGTGTGCTCATCAGGTGTCAGGTACACCTGATCAGGTGACCTGATGAGGTCTACCAGATAGTGAGTGGCCGGCCTTTGTTTGATAATGATGTCCTAGTCTGTTTATTATAGCTTGGAATGCGACAGTCTCAAAATTTAGACAAAGCCACAATAGATACTTACATCAAATACAACAGAGTTAACGATCTACAATAGATTTTAGGATACCAATACTTCACATGTAGGGTCTAAAGTTAATGGATATTTGGGTAGATACCAATAATTATCTTGATGACTGGCGAAAATACCCAGTTAATGGTTTTTCTAGTTGAGAGACAATGAGACACAGGTAAATTAAACTGAAGCTATTAGTGGTATAACAGTGGAGTGTCGTGAAACAAATAAATTGCGGACAAACCGACAAACTCACCTATTTTGACGAATAATTTGCGGACTAACTCACCGATTGTGACGAATAATTCGCGGACAAACTCACTTATTGTGACGAATAATTTGCGGAGAACTCATCTAGGTATTGTGAGGAATAATTTGCGGACAAACTTACCTATTGTGAGGAATAATTTGCGGACGAAAGTGACGGACCAGTTCTTCTTGGAGATGAGGAAATCTACAATCCATCCTGATAGGATACCCATGAGCCACATGAGGAGTAGAGGGAGAGCTGAGAGAATGCCGTTCTAGAAATAGAAACAAATTCAATTATTAAATACACAAATGAATAAATTTAAATAAGGGATTTTGAATGCATACTTAAATGCTTCTCACAAACATCGTTCCCCGATTATTACACCTAGACAAACATTATGACCTGACCCGGACTCGAACCACCAACCTCCAGATCCAAAGTCAAACGTGTTAACCACTGCACCACTGAGGTTGTGGGAGCTGCATCTAGTCAAGATTACTTGGCCCGTCCCGAATCACAGTGAACCATCATGAGGACTTGTGCTTTTCTTTTGAAGCATGATAAACCCTTTGTAACCTCCAGCTAGCCAGGCTGGTTAGGGTTTGGCTGCTCTGATCCCTGTTTATAGTCCTCCAGCAAGACACTGGTCTGCTCCCTGTTTAAGGTCCCCGAGAAATTTCTTTCGTTCACTTACACTAGTGATGGAGAAGTGTAACACATCCTTCATATACTTGGGCAGGTCCGTGACTATGGTGAACAGGCCAAAGTCATGTCCTATTTGAGCTATGATGAGACCGATAACAGGGGCGGAAGTGGCGATCTTGCCCCATGGGGTGGGCGGCAGATTCTGGAAGGAGAAAATGAACCGATTAGACTTGTGCATAACTGCTAAGGGAGATAAAGGGCTTCAGGAGTACACAGCTTGTAAGTTTTGTGTTCTATTGTACTGCATACGACACGGTTTTGCAATGAAGTTTGAAATTTTTAGCCAGCACTGCCACGTTGCCTTAATTGCATTTACGTTTAATATTTTTTTTTAAAGAGGTCTGACAGAAGGAACTGTAACTGCTATGGTCTTATCATCCCGAAATCGAAGAGATGGAAGACAGGATAGGAGAAAGCCAGCCGTTCTGAGAACGAACATTATCCCATCAGGATAAAATCCGCACCGGGCGGGAATCGAACCCGCGGCCTAGCGCTTACAAGGCAGACGCACTACCAACTAAGCTAACTAGGCTGGCTACGTTTAATATTGATCTGACAAAACCTGCAGTCAAGGTGTAAATAGACAGACCTATATGTAATTATGTATAGCTCTCAGTTTAAACTACGTACATGAGTGTACGCACTATGCAGTTCGACTGCACAATGTAGTCTATACGACATTTTTGCAGTGTAAAGCAGAATGAGAAGAGGCAGATTATACTATGTAGTAGGGTTGCCAGACGTCCCGTAATTCCCGGGACGTCCCGTATTTTGGGCACTTTTCAAAATGTCCCGTACGGGACACGCGTGTCCCGTATTTTCCCCAGTTTCACCTCTCCTCCGGTAATTAATCTTTACCAATGTAACAAATTGAAATTTTCTGTAGCACGCCGGATTCGAACCCCGGTCTCCATATCCTGGATAAAAAAGGTTAAAAAAGCTGCTTGTCCCGTATTTTCATCCAAAATCCCGTTTTTTTTTTACGTTTTAGGTCGCTTGTCCCGTTTTGGGCTGAAACAGGAAAACATCGAGATAGCAATAATTAATAATTACCTAATCTAAAATATTTCAAAATACCTAATAACATTGTACTTAGTCAGAAAGAATACGTAGCTCTTTTAGATAATAGCAAGCAAAACAAAGTAGATGAATAAATAAATAGGTAAGTGGAAAAAAGGCAAGTACAAAATATTTTACATTACAAGATTCAGCAAGTTTAAATTACGTACATGAGTGTACGCACTATGCAGTTCGACTGCCCAATGTAATCTATACGACATTTTTGCAGTGTAAAGCAGAATGAGAAGAGGCAGATTATATTATGTAGGTATCTAACCTTCAACCAATGGCATTCTCGGCCACCCAACCCTCGTCTCACCTGTTTCGTCTTCTGCTTCAAGTGTCCCATCTATGTAGGTATCTAACCTTCAACCAATGGCATTCTCGGCCACCCAACCCTCGTCTCACCTGTTTCGTCTTCTGCTTCAAGTGTCCCATGGTTTCCAGCAAGTATCGCCGCTCATAGTCGCTCAGATGCGTTGACTTGGAGGGGTCGGTAAGTGTACTATTTATTCGCCCACCTAAAAAACGTACCATTTATTGGCCCACCTGTACCATACGCCACATAATGCGTTGACTCGGAGGGGTCGCTAGACGCGAAGGTCATCCAGAGCGCAAACCAGGCGAGGCCGACTGCTCCAAATACGTAGAAGACGCTGGTCCAGCCTCCAAGGTAGCGGATTAGGAGACCACTGACCGCCATGGACACCACGTTGCCGATTTGAGCACCAGTGCTATTCAAAAATTGTAGTCATAAAAACAAATATTAGAAAAATAAATGTGGGCAGGTGGGCTAATAAATGGTACGTTTTTTAGGTGGGCGAATAAAAGGTACACTTACCCTAGATACCTAATTACAGTAGAAGGATAAAAGGTTTCCTTCTCTCTTCGATTTCGAGGCGATAAGACCTCCTCTGTTAGTTCCTTGTATGTTTTTTTTTTCTTTTTTGGCACCTGCCAAAAAACATAGCAGGTGTTCAGGTTTAGCTCGGGGGTTTTCCAATCTCTGGAATCTTATTAACCGTGTATGGTTTTGCAAAATTTATGCACGCCCCCCGGGGCTCGGCGATTATACCTAATTTGATTTTTTTGGAAAATTCCTGGAGGGGTCGCTAGACGCGAAGGTCATCCAGAGCGCAAACCAGGCGAGGCCGACTGCGCCAAATACGTAGAAGACGCTGGTCCAGCCTCCAAGGTAGCGGATTAGGAGACCACTGACCGCCATGGACACCACGTTGCCGATTTGAGCACCTAGCGGAGGAAAAGGGAAAACATGTAGGAAACAAAACAGCATCATCAATTTTCATAGAATTCATGCTGGTAATGGTTGGAACGGCCTACTGTCCGCAGTGTTAAAGGAAAAAAAAAATGTTACCTCTCCAAGAAGGGACATTATTTATTCAGGATATTATTTGTCGAATTTAAAGTTCGACTCGCGAGGGAATCGAACCCGCGACCTAGCGAGTACAAGGCAGACTCTCTCGGCAATGTCAACAATATCATCTGCCATTAGTATTACTGTATTGCTCTGTTGTTCGTTTACCAGGCGATGTAGCATGACATTATTGATAACACTACTTTCCATGTTAGTACACTATAATGTTGTTACGAGCTACTATCACTTGGTACTTTACTATCACTAGGTTTATTATCGCGTTACACGTCTAGGTTTACGGGCAATGTGTCAGTTTTAATCGCCAATTCAAAGTTATGTTCGAATTCCATTGTGTTTTGATTTATTTGACAGGTGAAAAGTGATTTCTTAATAAATTTTCACCGTTTTTTTTTTCTTCTTTTTAACATTGTGTTATGGTGTTTTGTAGTCATCAAACTGTCTAAATTGCTTATCTCTTTCAATGTTTCAATTTTTATAACAAAATTAATAAGTAGAAATACCCGATTACCCGTGTATTATCTATTAATGAGTAGCTCCCTAGTTTACTGATTAGAAGTTGGATGCGTAGTAACAATAATTTTATGCTAAACAGGTATAATTTACAACAGGTTACCAATAGTCTGGAACTCATATATGTTAGATGTTAGTAATCTAATAACTAATAAGCATTGATCTCTAATGATAGAGGCGACCTCTTACAATATCTCAATATCAAATGTTGCTCGGCAATGTCAACAATATCACCTGCCATTAGTATTACTGTATTGCTCTGTTGTTCGTTTACCAGGCGATGTAGCATGACATTATTGATAACAGTACTTTCCATGTTAGTAGGCACTATAATGTTGTTACGAGCTACTATCACTTGGTACTTTACTATCACTAGGTTTATTATCGCGTCACACGTCTAGGTTTACGGGCAGTGTATCAGTTTTAATAGCTAATTCAAAGTTATGTTCGAATTCCATTGTGTTTTGATTTATTTGACAGGTGAAAAGTGATTTCTTAATAAATTTTCACCGTTTTTTTTTCTTCTTTTTAACATTATGTTATGGTGTTTTGTAGTCATCAAACTGTCTAAATTGCTTATCTCTTTCAATGTTTCAATTTTTATAACAAAATTAATAATTAGAAATACCCGATTACCCGTGTATTATCTACTAATGAGTAGCTCCCTAGTTTACTGATTAGAAGTTGGATGCGTAGTAACAATAATTTTATGCTAAACAGGTATAATTTACAACAGGTTACCAATGGTCTGGAACTCATATAGGTATGTTAGATGTTAGTAATCTAATAACTAATAAGCATTGATCTCTAATGATAGAGGCGACCTCTTACAATATCTCAATATCAAATGTTTTATTATTGTTTTGATATGAATTAAATAAAGTTTAGAGGCATATTTAGGTCCAAAGTTCTCCAAAGTTAACTTATCTATATAAGGAACAAACAGCGGAGAGTTGTTAAATACTCGAGGTTATCCCCCAAATCTCAAAAGGCACAAAACCATGTTCAAAATATTCCAGCGCTTCTGTTCAACGTCCAAACACTGGTCTTTGGAACGGCTCACCGAAACGAACATGCTAAGCATCACCAACCTCCAAGCCGAACAGAAATACCACAACCTATCTATATAAGGAACAAACAGCGGAGAGTTGTTAAATACTCGAGGTTATCCCCCAAATCTCAAAAGGCACAAAACCATGTTCAAAATATTCCAGCGCTTCTGTTCAACGTCCAAACACTGGTCTTTGGAACGGCTCACCGAAACGAACATGCTAAGCATCACCAACCTCCAAGCCGAACAGAAATACCACTACCCGTTCGTATGGTTACGGGACAACTGCCAATGCCCGCAATGTTTTAACGCCACGTCCAAATCGCGCATCATGGACCTGAAAACGAATCTCAAAGTCAAACCGATCGACATTGACATTCAGCGAGCGTTCGACACAGTCAGCAATGACCTTGAAAAATCTACGGATGTGATTGGCGAAAGCGGAACGGGTAACGTGGGAAGCAATGACGTCAAAAGTGGTGATTTTAATTTGAACATCCGTTGGGAGGATAATCATCGAAGCGAATTCCCCCTCGATTGGCTAATCGCAAGGAACTTCACTGCCGCCAATCGAGTTCGACTGGACGAGATCTACAGAATCCCGCGAATCCCTTGGCGGACAATACTTGGAATCAGTGAAATTTCTCTTTTTATTATTTTTTTTTTTATTATTTACGCTGAAATTCCAGGAATGCAGGTACCAATAGAATCGCTAATGTTGGACTTATCAACTTACTAATAGTTGACTTGTCAACTTATAAACTTATCGTTAGGTTTGTAGCTATTTAACAGAGTAGGTATACCAGCATTACGAACATGAACCTATGTAATGTTAATGTCTGACAGAATGATGGTCACCTCAGAGGCAAAATAGCTTATCAAAAAGCTGTCCCTAGGTGATACTGGTGATAGGTACAAACCGAATTTTCAGTCATGTGGCATGTGGGTGCCGAAAAGTCATAGTACCGTCCAAAAATCGCACAGTCCAAAAATAAAAATGTCACAATCTCAAACTGGTTCCTGTCTTTGAATACCATCCTTGAAATGAATTTTGTGAAATTTGAAGATAAGTTGGATGTAGGCAAATTTGTTTTAGCAGTGACGACAAGAAATTTGCCCGTCGCGTCGCATTACCAAATTTATTACTACCGATTTGGTATAGTAGGTACCAAAGTAATAAATTTATTACTGGTATTACTACCAAACCAATCAAACCAGAAATCAATCAGCCTCTGGTAGTGGACACAAGTTACGTAAAAATGTCACAATCTCAAACTGGTTCCTGTCTTTGAATACCATCCTTGAAATGAATTTTTGTGAAATTTGAAGATAAGTTGGATGTAGGCAAATTTGTTTTAGCAGTGGCGATAAGAAATTTGCCCGTCGCGTCGCATTACCAAATTTATTACTACCGATTTGGTAGTACCAAAGTAATAAATTTATTACTGGTATTACTACCAAACCAATCAAACCAGAAATCAATCAGCCTCTGGTAGTGGACACAAGTTACGATACATTCGTTAACCAGATTTTTTTTTTTTCAAGAGGTTTGACAGAGAGAACTGTAACCGCTAAGGTCTTATCGTCCCGAAATCGAAGAGAGAAGGAAGACAGGATAGGAGAAAGTTAGCCGTTCCGAGAACGAATATTACTTGTAACCGCTAAGGTCTTATCGTCCCGAAATCGAAGAGAGAAGGAAGACAGGATAGGAGAAAGTTAGCCGTTCCGAGAACGAATATTATCCGTTCAGGATAAAATCCGCCCCGGGAGAGACTCGAACCCGCGGCCTAGCGCTTAAAACGTAGACGCACTACCAACTAAGCTAACTAGGCTGGCTGATAAACCGCACCTGACTGTTGCGAATTGGGATGTTCCATACCCACACTTCTGATGAGGGAATAAAATTAAGTAAAACCATGTAAAAATAGATTGCCTTTTCCGATATCTCATTATCATAGTGTATTGTTCAGGCTAAGTGGTAATACAATGTGAACGAATTGCCAATCAATATTTCATATGCATAGCGGTACCTACACATGGGTAAATTGGTTTTTAAACCAGATCGAACGTGGCTTGCGTAAATCAGGGTCGAACTTATTTACTAGTTCCCCATCTTACCACAGGGAGTTTTCAGTTAATCCAGAGTTTCAGTAATACTGGCTTGTGTAAATCAAATGGGTGACGTCAGAGGAAACCCTTGACACTGTGTTAACTCTCCAGTGGTAAGATCCGCCATAACAGCTTTAGTTTTAGTAAACATCTGTGAGCCAGCCTAGTTAGCCAGCCAGCCTAGGGGTTGGATGGAAGAGAATGCCCTAGGCATTAATCCCGCCCCTGAGTTAGGATTTTTCAATTTTTTTTTCTTTCTTTATTCAATTTTCGTTTTCTTTTGTTAATTTCTTATTATTTTGTTATTTTGTTTTGTGTACCTGTTTGTAAATATTGTATTGTAAAAAACATTGTAAAATCCTAATAAAGTGTAATATAATAATAATAATAATAATATATCTACCTTACTTAAGAGTTTTCTCGTGACATGAGGTACAAATAAGTACCTAAAATCCAGTGCATTCTTCAGAGACATGAGATCCCTCTATGTAACTCAGTACAATGTATTTCTTATGGAGGTCTGATAACTCTACTCCCTCGGAATATTTTGCTATACATGAGTTTTTATATCGAAACTCTCGGAAAATTGTTGGTCCCTAAGAAGGGTGCTCTCAAAATCTTCAGGCGCTTAAGGTGTGCCCGCGGTATGGAATTGGGTTTCTCCCGTTCGCCTTCGTCCTGGAGGCTTGTCTGTCTCTAGGGCTGATCGGCAGGCTGATGAATGATATCTTCTTCTTCCTGATTGGACTGGTTGGGACGTCGAATAAACCTTGAAAAAAAAAAAAAAAAAAAAATCGTTCGACCTAATAATGTCCTTGTCGTGGTCCCTGACTCCTCTCTCTCTCTCATCCTCATTTGCGGTGAGCATCTCTTCAGACCTTGAAATCTTGCACGCTCCTCAATTTAAACGTATTTATTTATACCTGACGACAGGTACACCTGATCAGGTCCGCCTGATAGTGTTTGTGTTCTCATCAGGTAGACCTGACAGACGGACCTTTTCAGCCGTACCTGTCAGGTTCGCCTAATAGTGTGTGTTCATCAGGTGCCAATACCTGATCAGGTGTACCTGTCAGGTCTAGCTGGCTGGCCTTAGTAAATTAGTCTCAGTATTAGGACAAAATAGAGCCATCTCCATTATTATATTTCAGCAAAATTCTTTTCTCCGCGGTCTGCTGAATCCAATTTCCAAGTGTCGTCTTCTTCACCTGTTTTTGTCTTATTCCGAGCATTCAGATACTAATGAGATCTCAACTCTAGGCGACAATAAATTCAAAGACAGCAAATTCGGTACGGAGAGCTAATTTGCCTACCTAAATGAGTTCAGTTGTTAATTTTTTCTTCTTCAAGTAGATAGATACTTAACTCCATAATAATAACTATATTTATATTTAGTATTAGTAGTTCAGTAAACTGTAAAACTCATAAATTTCTTTAGTTGGTTTATTATTTTTAATATTGCTTTCAACTCCCATGGCGTAGTGGTCACTGCACTCGCCTTGCACGCGGGAGACCCGGGTTCGATTCCTGGCGGGGTCAAGAAATTTGTATCATGCAAATGATTGATTCCGTGACTGGCTGTTGCGGGGCCCACTCAGCCTCGTGAGGAAAATGAGTAGCTATGACATGTAAATGCTCATAGCGACCGGTGCCAGCATGGTAGGTAAACATTGGATGTTAGGATTATTGAGATATTGGGAAAAATCCTACAATGCTGCAGTGAGCACCAAAGTTGTGACATAATAACACAAAGAAATTGCATTTACATTACATTACTACATTACATATTGCTTTCAACAGGGAAAATACCGGCCTGAAATTTCCCTTGCGAAAATTTTTTAAAGAGGTTTGACAGAGGGAACTGTAACTGCTAAGGTCTCATCGGCCCGAAATCGAAGAGAGAAGGAAGACAGGATAGGAGAAAGCCAGACGTTCCGAGAACGAACCTTATCTGTTTAAGCTAAAATCCGCCTCGAGAGGGAATCGAACTCCCGACCTAGCGTTTACAAGGCAGACGCTCTACCCTCCAAGGTAACTGGACTGGCTAGCTTGGAACTTTGTTCTTCGTTCCTTGAGGAACAAGATAATAAAATTTGCATTAAATTTTTAAGACTACCTAAAAGCTACCTAAAAAATCAGGCTAAAAATTGCCAAACTTTGAAAATAAAACTGGTTTCTACTATAGGTAAAGGAATTTTTTTCAATATCCTGCTAGGTGTCTATAGACTATGTAGAAATTTACTGTTAGTGTTGTCCACTGTTGTTCTTGTTGTTGCTTGTTCTGTTGTTATTGATGGTGGTTTTGCTGTGTGTTTTTTTTTTCTTTTTTGGCACCTGCCAAAAAACATAGCAGGTGTTCAGGTTTAGCTCGGGGGTTTTCCAATCTCTGGAATCTTATTAACCGTGTATGGTTTTGCAAAATTTATGCACGCCCCCCGGGGCTCGGCGATTATACCTAATTTGATTTTTTTGGAAAATTCCTCTTAAAATTTATTATCAGAATATTTTTAGCTGTAGCATCTTGAAAATAATAAATAGGTTATATACCTAGGCTGGCAAAAATCTAACATTCTAACTTGTGTTATAAATTCCATGAGGTTAGAATCTCTAGTTCCTTAATAGATCCCTTTGTATTCATGGCAAAGATTGCGGAATGTCAATGAAGAAGATGCTTGGACAGTGCGATTTGTCAATTCTACATCCTGTTCTATTCGCAATTCTATTCTGCTCCTTGATTGACCTCACAAAGGAGTAGAGGTCTAATATTGTCTATAGAGTATCCTAACATGGATCAATTTATGGCACTCAGGCCTTGAGTTAGATCAGTGAATGAATACAATCACGTGGTGAAGTTCAATTGAATTGCATAGAATCAGTGATTTCTTAGATAGTAGATACCCATCTTGACTACCTGCCATGGTGTATTTTGACTTTAAATTGGTTCTCGGCAGTTGGTTAGAAAAAAATCTAGGTTTTGTTTTAATAAATCTCCATTGGTGGAGACCCGTATTAGTGGAGATGTCAAATACTCCGTGTTAAGTAGGTATACCTACACTGATACAGGACATCTTATCTTAAGGTGTGTTGTGTCCAAACATGGATGACGCTTAGGATAAAATTTGCCCTGGAGGGAATTGAACCCGCGGCCTAGCGCTAAAAGAAACTTACTTTAAAGATCTTACCTGGTTTGTCTGGAATGTCGATCGGCTGTTTCTTCTCAATGCTGTCCATGTTTGATACAGAGGGGGTCTGTGAAGGTTGCTTTCAGCGTGAATGCTTAGTTTTGAAGGTTGCTTTCGAAGTGAAAGTTCAGTTGTGAAGGTGCTTTCAACGGGAAATTTCAGTTGTGAAGGCTGCTTTCGAAGTGTGAAGGGTTCTTTGAAAGATTCCTTTGAAGTCTTTGAACGTGAAGGTTCAGTTCGCCAGGTTGATTTCCACGTGAATGTTCCACTCACTAGACAGTTCAGTTGTGAAGGTTGTTGCCACGTGTGAAGTTCGCCTGAGAAAGTTCCTTTGATAAAACGTGTTGTGTTCAGTTGTGAATGTTTTCCTCTTGTGAAGGTTGCTTTTTCGGAAGAGATTCAACTTATGTTGAGGTGAAAGTTTTTAATTCTTGGCGCACAGAAGGTGACGAAAGATGAGATCAGTATTCAGGCACTTTCCTCATTGTTTTAATCTAAATGTAAAATGGCACTTGTTATTCAGTCTCTTTAGATCTTGGTTGGTTAGGATTTTTGCTTGGGTTTTGACTGGTACCTATCAAAGGTTTTAATATATACTTTTGATTGCTCAATTGGTATTTTGATTGATTAGTTAAGCTGAATCATTAGCCTTGAGATTTGATTGAAGTTGATTATTTGAGACCAGTCTCTTTAGATCTTGGTTGGTTAGGATTTTTGCTTAGGTTTTGACTGGTACCAATCAAAGGTTTTAATACTTTTGATTGCTCAATTGGTATTTTGATTGATTAGTTAAGCTGAATCATTAGCCTTGAGATTTGATTGAAGTTGATTATTTGAGAATAACTGCTAAGGTCTTATCCCCGAAATCGAAGAGAGAAGGAAGACAGGATAGGAGAAAGCCAGGCGTTCCGAGAACGAACCTTATCTGTTTAAGCTAAAATCCACCTCGGGAGGGAATCGAACTCCCGACCTAGCGTTTACAAGGCAGACGCTCTACCCTCCAAGCTAACTGGACTGGCTAGCTTGGAACTTTGTTCTTCGTTCCTTGAGAAACAAGATAAAAAAATTGCATTAAATTTTTAAGACTACCTAAAAGCTACCTAATAAATCAGGCTAAAAATTGCCAAACTTTCAAAATAAAACTGGTTTCTACTATAAAGGAAGTATTTTTAATATCCTGCTAGGTGTCTATAGACAATGTAGAAATTTACTGTTAGTGTTGTCCACTGTTGTTCTTGTTGTTGCTTGTTCTGTTGTTATTGATGGTGGTTTTGCTGTGTTTTTTGATTATTCTTGTTATTTAACACTGCAGGGCTAGTATAGGCGGAGAGCCGAGCAGGGAAATTCTACGAGTGAAGGTAGTAACTATTGATATTGAGCTTCACACAAACTTAACAGAGTCTTTGATAATGTAAACTTTTCAAAGGTATTTTATAGTAGGGAGATTCTCAAAACAAGATTCCTTTCATTTATATCACAGTCCAAGAGAAAAATGCTGTATTTCGTCCTTTTTTTACTTTTTATTCTAAATTTTATATCACAATTCAAAAACTTTTTTTAATGTTCTACATACCTATGTGAAGAACTCTAGTTTCTGCTGAAAAAAAGGAAGGAAATTGATAAGTCTGAATAAAAAATAATAATTGGAATATTAGATATTAATTTCCTCTTCTTCCCGTTCTTCTTTGACGTCGTCTTCTTCTTCTTCTTTTCCTCCTCCTCCTCCTCCTCCTCCTTCTTCTTCTCCTTCTCCTTTTTCTTCTTCTTCTGTTATAAATATGCCTCTTGAGTGAACATGTTCATCATCATTTGAACATCTTGGTGGAGGACTCAGTAACTTTGTGAAGTTCCATATGAATTGAGATTTTTTTTTTCAACAAAATACTCAAGTATATTTATTCACAATTCATGGACAGCCATAACATAATAAATTAAAAGAAATAACAAAAAAGAAGAAGAAAGAAATATGTAACTGAAGAAAGAATAGGAGAAAATAGAGAAGAAAAGATGGCAAAAAATAAAAAAGAATGAGTTAATGAGATGCTGTGTCCCATATTGGGGATGTGTTGCATCTAATGTCAAAAAGCGGTTAGATTGCCGCCAACCACTGCACCGATCTTAATCAAACGTTTGGTGTTGCCTCGGCTCGAACGTGAAGGTTCAGTTGGTCAGGTTGATTTCCACGTGAATGTTACTCTCACTAGACAGTTCAGTTGTGAAGGTTGTTGCCACGTGTGAAGTTTGCCTGAGAAAGTTCCTTTGATAAAACGTGTTGTGTTCAGTTGTGAATGTTTTCCTCTTGTGAAGGTTGCTTTTTCGGAAGAGATTCAACTTAGGATACCAATACTTCACATTGTAGGGTCTAAAGTTAATGGATATTTGAGTAGATACCAATAATTATCTTGATGACTGGCTAAAATACCCACTTAATGGTTTTTCTAGTTGAGAGACAATGAGACACACAACACAGGTAAATTAAACTGAAGCTATTAGTGTATAACAGTGGAGTGTCGTGAAACGAATAAATTGCGGACAAACCGACAAACTCACCTATTTTGACGAATAATTTGCGGACTAACTCACCGATTGTGACGAATCATTCGCGGACAAACTCACTTATTGTGACGAATAATTTGCGGACAAAGTCACTTATTGTGAGGAATAATTTGCGGACAAACTTACCTATTGTGAGGAATAATTTGCGGACGAAGGTGACGGACCAGTTCTTCTTGGAGATGAGGAAGTCTACAATCCATCCTGATAGGATACCCATGAGCCACATGAGGAGTAGAGGGAGAGCTGAGAGAATGCCGTTCTAGAAATAGAAACAAATTCAATTATTAAATACACAAATGAATAAATTTAAATAAGGGATTTTGAATGCATACCTAAATGCTTGTCACAAATATCGTTCCCCGATTATTACACCTAGACAAATATTATGACCTGACCCGGACTCGAACCACCAACCTCCAGATCCAAAGTCCAACGTGTTAACCACTGCACCACTGAGGTTGTGGGAGCTGCATCTAGCCAAGATTACTTGGCCCGTCCCGAATCACAGTGAACCATCATGAGGACTTGTGCTTTTCTTTTGAAGCATGATAAACTCTTTGTAACCTCCAGCTAGCCAGGCTGGTTAGGGTTTGGCTGCTCTGATCCCTATTTATAGTACCACAGCAAGACACTGGTCTGCTTCTTGTTTAAGGTCCCCTAGGAATTTCTTTCTTTCACTTACACTAGTGATGGAGAAGTGTAGCACATCCTTCATATACTTGGGCAGGTCCGTGACTATGGTGAACAGGCCAAAGTCATGTCCTATTTGAGCTATGATGAGACCGATAACAGGGGCGGAAGTGGCGATCTTGCCCCATGGGGTGGGTGGCAGATTCTGGAAGGAGAAAATGAACCGATTAGACTTGTGCATAACTGCTAAGGGTTTTAGACTTCTCTGTATGAGCCATTTCACATCTAGACTACAAATTACAAAATGTAGTTTGCAGTTTTGTGTTCTATTGTACTACATACGACACGGTTTTGGAATGAAGTTTGAAATTTTTAGCCAGCACTGCCACGTTGTCTTAATCGCGTTTACGTTTTATATTTTTTTAAAGAGGTTTGACAGAGGGAACTGTAACTGCTATGGTCTTATCATCCCGAAATTGAAGAGATGGAAGACAGGATAGGAGAAAGCCAGCCGTTCCGAGAACGAACATTATCCCATCAGGATAAAATCCGCCCCGTGCGGGA
>NW_007377701.1:74562-82010 GCF_000475195.1 Diaphorina citri
TAGATACCTAATTACAGTAGAAGGATAAAAGGTTTCCTTCTCTCTTCGATTTCGAGGCGATAAGACCTCCTCTGTTAGTTCCTTGTATCAACCAACCTCAGTGGTGTAGTGGTTAGCGCGGTGGATTACGGATCTGGAGGTTGGTGGTTCGAGTCCAAGTCAAGTCATAAAATTTAGCGTAGTGCATTAAGCAGGGAACGACATTTGTGACAAGCACATCAATACATATTCATATGGGTGGGAATAAATCTATTGTTCTGTTTCAAAGGTTCAAAATCAAAATCAATTTTTAGAGATGGGTACCT
This sequence comes from Diaphorina citri, assembly GCF_000475195.1. Taxonomy (NCBI): domain Eukaryota; kingdom Metazoa; phylum Arthropoda; class Insecta; order Hemiptera; family Psyllidae; genus Diaphorina; species Diaphorina citri. Next base: position 74,868 of record NW_007377701.1, read on the forward strand.
ACATAAGACATGTAGATAGTGAAATGAGGAAAATTCCATTTCAATTAAATTATACCTACCTAGGTACCTAATTTGTTGATGGGAGTATAATAATACAGTCGAACCTGGATAAACGAGACCTGGATAAACGAGAAACCTGGATAAACAAGAAATTTTCAAATCCCCTTCATTTTCTCTAGGCATAATAATGAATTAATTTATGAAATGAACTTGGAACATGTTATTATGATCATAGTATTTCCTACACGAAAATAATTCCCCGGGAGGGAATTTAACCCACGGCCTGGCGCTTACAAGGCAGGCCAGTAGGCGCGCTACCTTCCGAACTAACTAGGCTGGCAAAAATCTAACTTGTGTTACTCTAATTCCATGAGGTTAGAATCTTTAGTTCCATAATAGATCTCTTTGTATTCATAGCGAAGATTGCGGAATGTCAATGAAGAAGATGCTTGGACATTGCGAATAGTGTGATTTGTCGATTCTACATCCTGTTCTATTCGCAATTCTATTCTGCTCCTTAATTGACCTTACAAAGGAGCAGAGGTCTAATATTGTCTATAGAGTATCCTAACATGGATCAATTTATGGCACTCGAGCCTTGAATTAGATCAGTGAATGAATACAATCACGTGGTGAAGTTCAATTGAATTGCATAGAATCAGAGATTTCTTAGATACCCATCTTGACTACCTGCCATGGTGTTTTTTTTTTTTTTTTTTTTTGGAAAAGGGCTACATTTTCAGTATGAAAATAGGTATGTAATCATCAATGCATTAGGTGGAGGTGAAAATTCAATTACCTGTATATTTTTTATTTGATAAGTTGATACATAGTAAAATGAGGGCAACTACTATTTTCTACTAGAAACATGTGATTTGCAATATGTAATTGGGAATAAGGTAAGAATGTTTGAAATTGTATCTTGGAAACAACCTTTAAAAAAATCTCAATAAAATTCACCTTGTGAAGGAATATCGAAATTAACACGAAATACAGTTTCATGCGGTAAAACACACGAGACCTTGTTTACGGGAGTGCCAGCGACTTTTCAGTGCTATTCTGGCATGAAGAACAAAGAACAAGGTGTATTTCATTCTATCGACTTTTGGTGAATTCAGTCTCGTGAGGAGGATTGACGAGATAGTTAAAATCTCAGCCGAAAGGGCGAGTTAGAAAGAAGTTGACCTGACCTGTCCTGTGGGACTGAAGGAAGGACGGGCTAAAAATGAATAAATAAAAATTATATTAGACAGGTACATATTATGTAGGTACTCTTAAAGTAATATATACGTACTCGTAAAGTGATATATACGTACTCGTAAAGTGATATACGAGTATACGTACTTGTAGAGTTAAACGTAGTTCAAAATGAAAGTCAATTTCTAAGAACTCCTGATTGTTAAATTCAGCACTTAAGTTGAATAGCAATAAATACCTAGTGTAATGTAATAATTAAAATAATAATAAGGTAGTCTTGTCTAGATAATGAAATAGGTAATAAATAAAGAAGTAAATAAATAAGTGCTTGGAATAGATGACATTTCGGTGCATGACCGCGACATTCGGTGTGGGACCGGATAAGTCCTTCTATGGGACAGACAGACACACAGACAGACAGACAGACACACAGACACCGAAGCGAATACAATAGCCCGTCAACTATACCTTTTTTATTACTATCGTAATAATAAAGGAAGGACGGGCTAAAAATGAAAAAATAAAAAGTATATTAGACAGGTACATACATATTATGTAGGTACTTTTAAAGTGATATATACGTACTCGTAGAGTTAACCGTAGTTCAAAATGAAAGTCAATTTCTTAGAACTCCTGATCGTTAAATTCAGCAGTAATGTTGAATAGCAATAAATTAAATACCTAGTGTAATAATTAAAATAATAATAAGGTAGTCTTGTCTAGATAATGAAATAGGTAATAAATAAAGAAGTAAATAAATAAATAACTAATGAAATAAATAAATAAATAAATAAGATCAGTATATCGTGTATCAAAATGTTGCATATGGTATGGACGTAAAGTCCCAAACTGTCCTCCTGTCCTCTTTAGAAGGACACTCTGGGAAACCCATCTCTGGCTGTCGGACTGCCTAAAGCTGGGAAATACCAGTGTCTGACTTGCAGGATAAATAACTAATGAAATAAATAAGATCAGTATATCGTGTATCAAAATGTTGCATATGGTATGGACGTAAAGTCCCAAACTGTCACCCTGTCCTCTTTAGAAGGACACTCTGGGAAACCCATCTCTGGCTGTCGGACTGCCTAAAGCTGGGAAATACCAGTGTCTGACTTGCAGAAGAAAGAAGAACCAAATACCACTTGTCCTGTACCTACTAAGTACCAAATACGTAGCAGACTTGGTTTGTTTTGTAAGACATAAATGTAACAGACATAAAAAAGTCGTTGACCGCGACATAAAAAGCCGATAGAGTGGCGCCAATGACTTCTCACTTCTCATAAAAGTTTTCTCTTTCCCAAATTTTCCACAACGAAATAAAATGGTCTAGTGGTTTACTCCTTTGTTAAACATATCTAACCGTATAGTCAGCAGAGGTGAAAACCGTCAAAAAGACTAGGTACTGTCTGGCTAGGGGACGTTAAACAGAGAGAAGACTAGCGCTTTGCTGTGGGACTATAGTCTATATGTATGATATATAAACACTAAACAGGGAGGAGAACAACTAACCCTAAACAGCCTAGCAAGCTGGCAGTTCCTCAAAGGGTACTCTCTGCTTTTAAAGACCAAGCACAAGTCTTCACGATGGTTGACTGCGGTTCAGGACGAGCGAGCCAATTTAACATGGCTAGAGCTAGGGACCATCACCCCGGTGTATAGCAGATACAAAAAGACATCTTTTCTTTATTCTGCTATCGCCATTAGCGTTAAACAGAGAGAAGACTGGCGTCTGGCTGTGGGACTATAAACAGGGAGGAGAACAGCTAACCCTAACCAGCCTAGCAAGCTGGCAGTTCCTAAAAAGGGTTCTCTCTGCTTTTAAAGACCAAGTACAAGTCCTCACGATGGTTGACTGCGGTTCAGGACGAGCGAGTCAATTTAACATGGCTAGAGCTAGGGACCATCACCCCGGTGTATAGCAGATACAAAAAGACATCTTTTCTTTATTCTGCTATCGCCATTCGGCGAAAGCTAAAGCCGCTACAACAACAACAACAACCGTCAAAAAGCGGTTAGATTGCCGCCAACCACTGCACCGATCTTAATCAAACGTTTGGTGTTGCCTCGGCTAGAGTTGAACCCGCGCCCTCCTGCTGACCAGGCGAGCGTCTTGACCACTACGTCATAAGGCCATATTGAGGAGAAGCTTAAAGAATGTTCCAAGTTTTTCAAGAAAATTCCAAGTAGTTACCTAAGACCTTATCTGCTTATCTCATCCGGAAGTAAATAATCATAACTACTAATCCTCTGGGCCAAGGAATCATTCATAGTATGTCACTGATAACTTACACCTGACCCAATGTCGTTATCATTTACTGATAAGGTCTGGGTCAATCTGTCCATTTTAGGACACCCTAGGGTGCCAAATGGTATCACCCCACACGGGGAGTCAAATGGAGTCATACTGCAGTGGCGTAGCGTGGTCTAAAGTCAAGTGTAAGGCGTGTAGGGCACTAATTTCGATCACCATGCACATTACTACATAAGTTATGCACATGCTTCTTCATAAATATTTAAAGTCAATATTTAAGGGTATTTGAGTAAATTTTGAGTGTATGGCCGCCATACACGCCCTACATGGACGCTACGCCACTGCCTCATAGGGACATAGGTATCACAGGAAGGGAGTCATAGAGGGAAGTGTGTAGCTGTGTAGACCATTAAAATAATAAGAAGGGGAAGAAGAAGAAGGAGGAGGAGGAAGAGGAGGAGGTGGAAAAGAAGAAGAAGAAGAAGAAGAAGAAGAAGAAGAAGAAGAAGAAGAAGAAGAAGAAGAAGAAGAAAAAAAAAGAACGAAAAGAAGGAGGAGGAAGAAAAGAATGCAGGTTTATTATTTTTACCAGCCTTTACTTTTGAGGGTAGCGTGTCTCCCTTTTCCTAAGGCTGGCTTTACCTACCTACAATATTATTTTTAGACATTATAATATTTCATCAGCTCTTTTTCTCTTCTTTTTTTTCTTTAAATATGTAGGTATGTATACCTAAGTACCCAATACTTAATGGGCTGGCAAGCTGGCATACCTATATTACCATATAGGCTGGCAGCTGGTTAGTACAGCATAATCTATACCTAGTCATTAGGTAATGTAGCTCGTAATTGAATGTTATCTATAATGTTAATTATGTTATCACTAGGTATATTAATTGCTTGTGGTGTCGCGTTTCTTGCTATAGGGTTGACCAGTGGCCACCTGAGGTCAGATTAAACACGAGCAGAAATCTGATGATAGAAATGTGAAAATAGCAAAATAGCTACTGCGGTTTTTTTTTTTTTTTTAAGAGGTTTGACAGAGGGAACTGTAACTGCTATGGTCTTATCGTCCCGAAATCGAAGGGAGAAGGAAGACATTTTCAGAGTGACCAGAAAAAGGTACCTACGCCTACGTTACCCAAAAAAAGACCCCTAGTAAAATTGCACAGAAAATTAGTTAAGCAACTAAAAGAAAAATTTCCCATTAGTTTAGGATTAGGGATAAGACTTTCGTGCTGTAAAAATTAGACAGGTAGACTCTACATTTCTCAAACTAGGTGGGTTACACGTGAAAAACTAAATGCAAAAACACCAAAGAAGCAAATTGATAAAAATTTATACGCACTTTTGGAAAAGATTTTTAGGAGAAAAATTGCCCGTAAATTTTACGTGTCGAAAAACAAACTCGCGATATACCTCCGACTTCCTAACATGAAAGACCGGCGCATACTGAAACTGAATAGAATTAGTGTAAACTAAACTCAGATAAGCCAGATGTGAGAGAGCAAGAAACCATTTTATTTCATCTTCATCCCATCATTGTGCTGTTCTCCTCCCGAAAACTCAATTCCTTTACTAGGTACCATCTACCTAAAATGTAGATAGTTTTGTGCCTCCTTAAAGGCTAGAAGCTAGAAGGCTGTACCTACCTCCAAGATGAAACTATGTAACTTAGACAGATAATGGTGGAGATGTCAAAACTCCAAGACGAAAACTCTCAATTCCTTTACCAGATTCTTACCCTTCTACATAAAGTATTTTTTTTTATTTTTTATTTTTTTTTTTTTAAGAGGTTTGACAGAGGGAACTGTAACTGCTATGGTCTTATCGTCCCGAAATCGAAGAGATGACATTTCTGATGGACACTATGGGAATGGCATCAGGTAGGGGCACTAATGTTAAGCTCCTTCGGGCGTGTCGAATTTGTGTGTGTTTTTTTTTTCAAGAGGTTTGACAGAGGGAACTGTAACTGCTATGGTCTTATCGTCCCGAAATCGAAGAGAGAAGGAAATTGACAGTGGATATCAACTAACTCTCTGTCAATAATGTCAATATCCACTAGGTACCTACCTACTTGGGTAGTGGACATTTCAGTCCTATTCGGGCAGGATAAACAAGGTATTGATTCTCATTGGTTCATTAATATCATTATTGATGATTTCGGGGCCTTTCAGAAATGACTGAAATTAGTTACGAGTTACGAGTAAGTATGTTAATTGACAGTATGAATATCAACTAACTCTCTGTCTCTAAATGTCAATATCCTTGGTACTTGGATTTCTTTGAATCATTTCACTTCTTATTGGAGCATTACTGGATGTAAGGGGCTTTCGAAGATGAGTAATCATATGGACATTTCATTGGATCCTTGATAATGATAGCACATCGGCACTCCTAACAGAGCAAGGGCTCATTGGATCATTAAAACTATTAAAGTACGTTCATTATTGAGTACCTACTGCCTTCAGGGTCTGTGAGAAATCAGTAATGTAAATTACGAAGGTACCTACTCATTCCTGAATAGTGAACGAATAACGATTCAAAGGTGCAGCAAGCCTATTTGGCTTGGTTGGTAGCGCGTTTGCCTTGTAAGAGCTAGCTGGGTTGGGCCATTGGTCCGTGCGTGTGTGTGTGTGTCTGTCTGTAAACAAAATATCTCGAGAACGGTAAGAGCTAGAGACTTGAAATTTTGTATGTACATGTCAAATGTGACAAGGATGTGACACGAAACTTTTGGTAAAGATCGGTGCAACGGTTGGCGGCATTTTACTGCTATAAGAACAAGAACACCCAAAATAAGCATCATTCAATAGGATGAGGAAAGTCGTGTGATGTTCACACCAGATTTTTTATATTTTAAAATTCTCATTATTTGCTGGGTGTTTGTTTCAGGCTCTCAAGTCCACAATGATGGCTCACAAGCTTCACTTGCACAACACTAACCCAGAACTAACGGCTGCCGTATGTAACAATACAACTAATTATTTATCTACATTACAGTTTCCTCTGTCAAACCTCTTAAAAAAATAAAAAATAAAATAATAATAATAATAATAAATATGTATGGTTCTTGGAACGGCTGGCTTTCTCCTATCCTGTCCTCCTCTCTTAAGTTTCGGGACGAAGACCTCCGTTCTTAACAGGTTTATAAACTTATCTGTATACTTTACTTATGAAATATATAAGACCTTGTTTAGACTGCGGGAGTAAAGGGACTTTTCAGTCTCATTCTGGCAGTATAAACAGGGTATATTCTATTCAATTTATAGAAACCAGAATTAACGAAATTGAAATTTTTATGGCCACGGACGAAAATTTTGGTCTCTAATATTAAAAAACTTAGCTATCAAAAACACAAAATTTGGCGCCGCAGGCGAATTTTTTGAAGATTTTGGTCTACAATAGTAAGAGAAGCAGACTTGTCAAAGGTGTAATCTTCAGGGCCGCAGGCGAAACTTTTCAGTAAGTATGTAACCTGTAGCTTGTCATGTGTCAGTTTTTTATGTAATTAAATACGTGTAAAAGACGAGTATAGTAATTCCCCCCAATACATTTCTATAGAACACAAAATGACAGCGCCGCAGGCGAAATTTTTTTCGAGAAAATTCAAGTAGCTCCTTCAAGATTGCATACTTTTTTTTTACTGACCAAAGTCTTTTTCTCGTTTTATAGGCTTTGAAATATTCCCAAAACTT
>NW_007377701.1:82119-85635 GCF_000475195.1 Diaphorina citri
AATCTTCCGAATTCCCTTAAAGCCCCAACCCAAAAAAAAATCTTAATCTCCCTAACTTGGGCTTAAAAAAAAAAAAAAAAAAAAATTGACAACTAATTAGACTTGAAACTTGTACAACCTGTTTCTATGGATCAGGGAATCGGATCTAAGTTCGGTTAATATGGTGAAATGTGCACAATTGCACATTCAACCGGTTACAAATAAAACGTGAAAAGGTTGTAGCAGTTTTGCCAAATTTACAAAGAGGAAAAAAAATAATTGGACGAACAAAGTGAGGTCTAACTTTTTTTAAGAGGTTTGACAGAGGGAGCTATAACTGCTATGGTCTTATCGTCCCGAAATCGAAGATAATAGGAAGACAGGATAGGAGAAAGCCAGCCATTCCGAGAACGAACATTATCCCATCAGGATAAAATCCGCCCCGGGCGGGAATCGAACCCGCGGCCTAGCGAAGTCTAACTTTTAATTCGATCATGTCTTAGCAGCCTAGTTAGTTTGCAGGGTGGCAGGTATTATCGTCTCGAAAGCGAAGAGTGCAAGAGGATATGAGATAGCCAGCCTTTTTCAGAAAGAACCTTATCTGTTTAGGATGAAATCCTCCCCGGGCGTTAAATAGAAAGTGATATAAGAGGGCATGATTTATGGAATGATTTCTTGGTTGCAATTTTTGTGTACATTAAAAAAAAAGCATGGTAAAATTTATTAAGTAATTTCTTGCGACAAGTTGTGGTATAAAAAAAAAAAAAAATGGAATGGAATGGTGATTTTTTTACGACTGCTGACTGCCTTTTTTTTAACCTAAAATGATAAATTTACTATGTATCTGCCTGTGTACCTGTGAGTAAAATAATTTTTTTACAGCAAAGTGCTGGGAGCTGGGAGGCAAAAATCTTGAAAGCTATGTATGTAGGTATTGCAAATCGCCTCAGGATGCAAATCGCCTCAGAAATTACCAGGATTCTCGGTCTCCCTATTTATTTCTTCTTCTTTTTTTTTTTTCTTTTTTTTTTTTTTTTTTTTTTTTTTTTCTTTTTTTTACACCATTAAAATGTTTATAGAATTTCTAATGGCCTGGAACGTCGCATCGCTAAAACTTCCGGGAGAAAACGAGCATTATCTGTGAATAACCAGTGACGTATCTATCCTAAGGCTAAAAATAGAGTGAAGCGGAGAGCAAAGAGCAGTGCACTTATCGTCCCGAAGGAAGATAGGATAGGACAAAGCCCGCCGTTCCGAGAACGAACCTTATCTGATTGGGATAAAGTTCGCCTCGGGCGAGAATCGAATCGGTAGAGCGTTGGTTCATTAAATTTTGGTTGTATTGACAATAATTTAGGAATTTACAAACAAAAACACTTTGAATTGAATTTAAAATTCGGCTCTTCCAAGCTACATAACTAGGCTGACTCCTATACTTACGTAGTTTGACGTGTTGTACGGCGCCATCTACCGGTGGTTCCTGCAAGCTGGAGTATGCAACCTGCATGCTGCGTGAGGTCTTGTACTCGTTAGGCCCGGTCCGCTTGATTTGCACCAGGTAGTCTCGATATGGCATCACTAGGATACCTCCCACCTGAAAACCAACAACAGGATACCAAATGAAGATGGTAACAACCTAAAAGTAAGCTTAGTTAGGTAACTTAAATGTAAGCTTAGTTGAGTAACAACTTGAGGTCTTGTACTCGTTAGGCCCGGTCCGCTTGATTTGCACCAGGTAGTCCCGATATGGCATTACTAGGATACCTCCCACCTGAAAACCACCAACAGGATACCAAATGAAGATGGTAACAACCTAAAAGTAAGCTTAGTTAGGTAACTTAAATGTAAGCTTAGTTGAGTAACAACTTGAAAGTAAGGTCCGCTTGATTTGAACCAAATAGTCGCGATATGGCATCACTAGGATACCACCCACCTGAAACCATCGACAGGATACCAAATGAAGAAGTTGCTAACAACCTAAAAGTAATGGGCATGCTACGACACAGACCACATGAGTCTCACGTAGCAGTTGTTTCATTGTTACAAGATAAAAACGGCGATGAAACACTCATCTTTATTTTTTCTTTTTTAATCTTAGCTTGGTAAAAGTTTTGATAGAGGGAACTCTAAAAACCGAGGTCTTTTCGTCCCGAGCTCGAAGAGAGAACAAGGACAGGATAGAAGAAAGCCAGCCGTTCCGAGAACGAACCTTATCAGTCCAGGATAAATTTCGCCCTGGGGCGGGAATTGAACCCGCGATCCACCGCTTATAGGGGAGGCGAGCTACCCTTCTAGCTAACCACGCTGGCTAAAATACATTTGTACTGTTTCACCACCGTTCAATGTCGTAGCAAATGAACCAACTGCTTCATTACCTAGACTCGCTTGGTCTGTGTCGTAGCATTCTCATGCTTTAGTATGTCCCTCAGGAGATGGGCGAGATGAGACACAATACTTCCCTTTAGTAGACACACTAGTAAAAAAAAGCGGCTAAGTCAAAACGAGAACACCAGAAATTAACCTGTTGAAATTTTGCAATGGTAATACAAGTTCCTACATTATTATTTTGTCGGCGGTGCTCATCGAACCCAGGACCTTACCTTAATAAGGTTCTTCATATAGGATTCCTTATCTTCAGGACATGCGGCACCACAATACACACGATCATACTGTCGCACATCAGCTGGTAAGTTGAGACAATTACCTGAAATAACATTCACAAATCAATTCACCATTTCCTTCATCTTTCTTCGATTTCCGGCCGATAAGACCTTAGCAGTTACAGTTCCTTGAAAATTAACTTCATTTAATACTATGCTCTTTTGTGGAACCTGAACAATGTCTTTTTTTTTCAAGAGGTTTCATAGAGGGAACTGTTCCTGCTGAGGTAGTATCGTCCCAAAACCGAAGAGAGAAGAGGGACATGATAGGAGAAAGCCAGCCGTTCCGAGAACAGACAATTTTCAATTATATTTTTTACAATATTGGAATCTTACCCTAAGCTTAATCTCGACTTTTAAGAACCGCATCTGTTTAGCATAAAGTCCAGCCCCGGTAGGATTCGAAACCGCGACTTCGCGTTTACAAGGCAGGCGTGCTACACTCCAAGCTAACTAGGCTGGCATATAGGGACGTTGAACCCCTGTAGAACTTACCCTGTACAAACACGGGTTCACAGAAGTCGTACCGATCCATAGATTCCTACCTTATCCATTTGAATATGGCAGCAAGGAGTCATCGACCCAAAATGAAAGAACCAATCAGAATGCGAGAACTCCTTCTCCCTCTGTCAAACCTCTTAAAAAGAAAAAATAATAATCACCGATAAGATTTTTGATTGCTGGCTTTTAGCTATCTAGGGATATAAGGAACTTTTTCCCAAGACTTTTTTTTTTAGAGGTTTGACAGAGGGAACTGTAACTGCTATGGTCTTATCGTCCCGAAATCGAAGAGAGAAGGAAGACAGGATAAAGAGAGAAGGAAGACAGGATAGCAGAAAGCCAGCCGTTCCGAGAACGAACATTATCCCATCAGGAT
>NW_007377701.1:85645-99511 GCF_000475195.1 Diaphorina citri
TCTATATGTTTTGAATTCCCTGGATCACAAAAATGCCTCAAGAAGGTTTTTTTTTTCATTATTATTATTTATTTTCAAGATGAGTGTTCCACCGCCGTTTTTGTTTCGTAATAGCAATGAAACAACTGCTACATTGGACGCATGTGGTCTGTGTCGTAGCATGCCCATCCCGTAGTATGCCTGGCATACTATGCCAAATCTGGCATAGTATGCCAGTTTGACATGTGTTCTGGAAATGGAAAAAAAGGAAAGTTCTTCCAACTCTGTATGATTTTGGCAACGTAATGTTTGATTTCGCGCCAAAATAGGGAAAACTATAAAGCTCGATTACATCATAATGATGAAATTCAAATATGTAATCACTTTTGGCAAGCTCGGATAATCTCAGATCGCAAATATACATTTATTTTTTGTGTTATAAAATATACCTACACCAATTTATCCATGTTTTTTTTTTTTTTTTTTAATTTTAATTTTTAATCTTTTCAATTTAATTTTAATGTGACATGTCTGTTTGAGTTGTATGCTGTGTCATATGGCAACCCAGACGCTGAGCAGCTCATCAATAAATTATTGATTGTTTTTCTCTCTCTCTAGATAATTGTAAAAATAAATGTACATGTACGAAGAAACGAAGATGTAACTACTTGAATAAGTGCATGATAAAAAAATGGAATGAAAATATCTAAATTTGAAAATAGGTATAGTTACCTATGCTATTGAAAAATAGTGATAACAAAATGCGTAGATAGGTAGGTACCTATTCGATCTATTAAATTTGAGCCCCTAACTCTAATCCCTATGGTGATAAGCTCACACCGCATCGTACGATATTGGTAGATGACGTCATCACGGGACGTACATTGTTGCCGCTATGTATGATATCGGCGTGTTTGAGACTCTCATGTTCCGAAAGCTATATCTCGCGATCTAGTGAACGCATTTTCTTCGTGTTGATCTCAATATTTTTTTAAATTTTTATAGTTTTTTCTGAGATAATAAAAAAAAATCATGAGAATCACCAATTCTTCATCATCATCTCTTCTTCTTCTTCTTCTTTTCCTTCTTCCTCCTTTTCTTCTTCTTCGAGTTTTGAAAGAAAACTGAGCAGACCTTTACATAACATATTATATTCTTATAAATACACATATGCCATATGCCTCAAAGGTCAGCCACTCATGCTCACACCGTCTGACGGCGGACCGTCAGAAAATGTCTCTCAGACAGTTTGACAGACCCTGGTCTCGAGATTTTTCGGCCACACGATCCGGCTGTCTGACTGACCTGGGTCTGTTCGTGAGGGGCGGGTATTACCAACACCTTAGCAAGTTAGCAGTATTTTACTATGGCTTTTTTTTTTATGTTTAGAATGTTGTTGTTGTTGTTGTTGTTGTTGTAGCAGAGGATCAGGACCTTTTGTCCCACGGGTAGGTTCAGGAACTCAGCCACCTGCACCGGCCTCATCCAGAGGTCCCAGAGCTAGTCTAATCTATAACTTTGGAGCTGATAGATTCTGCTAAATACGAGCAAGACAAAAGCCGTGTCCAAACTGTGGCACAATTAGTTTAATCTATTACTTTGGTGCTCATAATTATAATCTGCTAAACACGAGCAAGACGCAATTGCGTCAGGCCTTAAGGCCTGTCCAAACCGTGGCACGATGATCCCCCCTCGTAGCGCGGGCACGGGCTCGGATCTACCCCGCCTCCTGAGGCCGATCTTCATACAGCGCGCATTCAGCGGCCTCTCCTCCTACGAAGACATCCGAAGTGGCCGGCGGAACCTCCCGAAGTTGGCGTTCGGGCTGGCGTTCATTTTGTTCCTGCTGACGTCACTCGGCCGATTCGCCATCCGGTTATACAGGGTGGACAAATCCGTACACCAGATCGGAAATATTACGGTTCTTTATGTTTCCAATATAATACAGCTGTGTATTATCGCCCTGTATCCGTGCTTGTACTATGTAGCGGGTAAGTGTATCTGTAGCTATTACTTTTTTTTTTTTTGCGGAAAGCCAGTCTAGTTAGCTTGGAGTCTTGGAGGGTAGCGTGTCAGCCTACTCTCCAAGAAAAATACTGAGTTTTTAGTTAAAAAAAAAAAGAAATAAGTTAGATATTAGCGCTTGTATAATTATGTAGGTACAAAATATTTTTTTTTTTTAATTTTTAATGTTCAAAATGGTATTGTACTGTGTACTCAACCCGAAAATTTCGAGGGTTGGGAATCGGAAGCTGTGTTGGCCATAATTAAAAGCAGTGGGGAAGCAAGGTGGCTTGAACCTCGATCAGCTTTTGTAGCAGAGAGTATTATCCCTACACTCGGAATGAAAAAGTACAAGGCCTTATAAAGGTAAAAAATAAAAACTGTATAGGCAGTATAGGTGATTATGATTATAAATTAAAAATGAATAAAAAAAATATTTGCAACCCCTTTTCAGATCTCTACTTCAGTCCACTGATGAGACGAATCTTCACCGAACTTGAAGATTTGGATGTCCATGGTCACAAGTGTACCAACCAAGTGCGAAATGGCATCATCTTGTACTACATTGCCAACTCTATAGGTGAGAGCGTACCTAACCCAGTCAGTGACCAAATCTTTTTTTTTTTTCTCCTTCTCCTCCTCCTCCTATGCCAGCCTAGTTAGCTTAGTTGGTAATGCGTCTGCCTTGTAAGCGCTAGGCCGCGGGTTCGATTCCCGCCCGGGGCGGATTTTATCCGGATGGGATAATGTTCGTTCTCGGAACGGCTGGCTTTCTCCTATCCTGTCTTCCTTCTCTCTTCGATTTCGGGACGATAAGACCTTAGCAGTTACAGTTCCCTCTGTCAAACCTCTTAAAAAAAAGTTAACTGGTTCAGTAAAAGTTGCTCGAAAGTTAGTGGCAAGATTCGAGATTTGACCCATAAGTACATACAAAGATCTCAAGTTGAATAAAAGCATGCAAAAAAGTCTTCTTTTTTTTTACTACCTACATCAGAAGGGGATCTTGTGAAGTGGGAAGAGTTTTATTTTCTAAAATAAGAGGAGGTCAAACTACCTAACTAACCTTTTAAAAAGAGAAAGATCACGTTGGAAAAAGCGAGCTTTAGCAAAAATCAGACTAAAAGCTCTCCTCGATTTGCATGACTCCACAAGACCATCACAACAAATAAAATCAATCGTCCGTAGAAAATGTGCAATAATGAATAATGTCATAAAGCTCATAGACTCGTACCCAATGCAATTTACATGTAATTTCTGTGTTGGAAATTTTAATATTTCCGCATACAATATTGAACCATAATATAAAATAAATAAATAAATAAAATTCTCTCTCCCTCTCTATTAGCTAAAAATAAACACGGAAATTTCAACTTTTTTTTACAATTTTATTTTAAAACAATTATTATTTGTTTTCAAAACATTAACGAGAACTCTCATTAGTAAAAAAAAAAATAATAATAATAATACCTAATAATAAAAAGAATAGGTAATAATAAAAACACTAGGTAGGATATGTGCCTAATTACTGGTAATTACCTATCTGGTATCTATACTCATTCATTCCACATGTTGCTCCGCAGATGCAGACTAAAAAAAAAAAAATCATTTACCAAAAATTACATATTTAGCAGTGATTATGTTTTTCATAGTAATCAAGTACAGTTTGTATAATTTCTCCTGAAGTTACCCTAAAAACATTTAAGACTAGTGGTTGACCCGTCCTTTGTACGGGACCACCACACACACACAAATACACTCCCCCCCCCCACACACCCACAAAAGAGTTTTGTTTTTTTGTTTTTTTTTTTTTTTTTTTTTTTTTTTTTTTTTTTTTTTTTTTTTAAGAGGTTTGACAGAGGGAACTGTAACTCTAGGGTCTTATCGTCCCGAAATCGGAGAGAGAAGGAAGACAGGATAGGAGAAAGCCAGCCGTTCCGAGAACGAACATTATCCCATCAGGATAAAATCCGCCCCGGGCGGGAATCGAACCCGCGGCCTAGCGCTTACGAGGCAGACGCACTACCAACTAAGCTGGCTGCACTCAACCTTTGCTATTTCTTTAGCAAAGGAAATTCAGGCTGGTATACTCCCTGTTTAACGTTCCCAAACTAGACGAAATTGATTAAATTTTTCATCTATTCCAGGCATATTCAAAGTGAGTCAGAACTTCATACAAAGTTACATATCCAGCTCTTCGAATAGCATCACCCCGCTGTTTCTACACGAGTTAGATTGGTGGGCACATCATCTCTGTTTCATTCTATGGGGGCACTACCAACTAAGCTAACTAGGCTGGCTGCACTCAACCTTTGCTATTTCTTTAGCAAAGGAAATTCAGGCTGGTATACTCCCAGTTTAACGTTCCCAAACTAGACGAAATTGATTAAATTTTTCATCTGTTCCAGGCATATTCAAAGTGAGTCAGAACTTCATTCAAAGCTACATATCCAGCTCTTCGAATAGCATCACCCCGCTGTTTCTACACGAGTTAGATTGGTGGGCACATCATCTCTGTTTCATTCTATGGGTGACAGACGCGTGCGTTTCAACGCAACAGAAGGTGAGTCCGCTGTTTCTACACGAGTTAGATTGGTGGGCATGGGCACATCATCTCTGTTTCATTCTATGGGTGACAGACGCGTGCGTTTCAGCGCAACAGAAAATTTATTTTCCCCTCAAAATCTTTTTCGAGGATTTTAGGTAGGTACCTATGGCGAGAAATCCAACATGTGTAGCGCATTGCATAACGAACGTAAAAAGCAGGCGACCATACAAAATCAAAATTAAACAAAACAGGGGCACGCTTACCTGTGGCACCAAGCTTGCTTCCCATACAGAAGGTTCCGGCCGCAACAGAAAATTTTCCCCTCAAGATCTTTTTCGAGGATTTTAGGTACCTATGGCGAGAAATCCAACATGTGTAGCGCATTGCATAGCTAACGTAAAAGGCAGGCGACCATACAAAATCAAAATTAAACAAAACAGGGGCACGCTTACCTGTGGCACCAAGCTTGCTTCCCATACAGAAGGTTCCGGGTTCGATGCCCAAAAGTTAACACTTTTACCGCCGGTGTTACGCCAAAGTAACACCTTTTTTGTGTGATCATGGAAAACCGTGTTACGTCAAGGTAACACCGTTGGAGCCCTCGGTGTTATTTCAACATATCACCGATAGGCGCTAGGCCGCGGGTTCGATTCCCGCCCGGGGCGGATTTTATCCTGATGGGATAATGTTCGTTCTCGGAACGGCTGGCTTTCTCCTATCCTGTCTTCCTTCTCTCTCCGATTTCGGGACGATAAGACCCTAGAGTTACAGTTCCCTCTGTCAAACCTCTTAAAAAAAAAAAAAAAAAAAAAAAATAGAGAAGTGGTCAATGTAATCAAATTAAAATGTTCCTTCTGATATTATGTTGTTTCATAGGTACCACCTCCCTCCCAAATAAATGAGGAGGTTCAACAGACCTAAAGCACCGTTCAAACCGGTGGAAAATTGGTATAATACGTCGGTGAAACCGTCATAATAAATTGGTATATTGGTAATACCGGTATAATTTATTGGCTTGAGATGTAAAGGCAGTGTTTTCCGCCCGCCAGTACACTCGACCGTAAAACACCAGCCTTACTCACTTTACACCGCTTTTTCACTAGATCTTAGCCTTTTGCGTACAGAATCAATTTCACCAGAATCGCTCTTACGGTAGGATTCATGTCCCACATGAAACTCAAGCGTTGTTGTTACAGTCAGACGTAAACAAAACATTTTTTTCAAATACGGTAGGATTCATGTGAGACATGAAACCTCCGAAAAGCGATTTGTGGTAGGCTTCATGTCACACATGAAATTGTTCCCTCGCTTTTAATTTATTTTCTTTTTTTTCCTAGTTGAGATAGAAACATCTGGTTTTTTTTGTCTTCTTCGGAAATCTTCGGACTATAATTCCGAATGCTTTGGAATCATAATAAACAAACACCGGCTTTTCAGTCTGCATTTGAAAGGAGCAAAAGATACACAAGTTCCTAGGCACGTCCTACCGTAACGCCTCCTATCTGTAAAAATCAAGCCGACCGTAGCGAGTAAATCTGTAGCTTCATGCTGGACATGAATCCTACCGTATCGCCAGATTCAAGTTATATTTCTCCTACCATAATGGCGGAACCATGATTTCATGTGACACATGAATCTGTCCGCAAAAGGTTAAAATGTACAAACCTCTGTTGATGTTGTACAGAGAAATAGGAGATGCAGTAGTCACAGAAGATTTAAAGCCAGCAATTTAGCTACGTTTGACACACAATAATGGTTATGAAGTCATTTGATACATCTTTTCCCCAACAGGACATTGGAGGTTAAGCAACATGTCAATATCTGGATCATGGTCAATATCTGGACGGGAGGGCGGGGACTAGTTGACACATTTTCACAACCATCCCTCATATAATATCTGGAAGCTCATCTTTCTACCCTCAGGCGATTTCATCTGCCTCTACTTCGTGGTGTCTTTCAGACGGAAACTACAGGAGATGAAGTTTACAGGGTGCGACATGTTCGAGTTCAACTATGAGACCATGCTTACGGTAAGTTCTATGTCTATGCTGGCTAGAAAAAAACTCTTGAAGTACCTTTAGAATTATTTTAAGGAACGTATTCCAATTTTCCCCTCTAAGTCGGAAGGTTGGAACAAGGTTTAGTTTAATCAAAGAAAAACAAGGAAATTAAAAAAAAAAAAAAAAAAAAACTATGGGTATTGTTTATACAACATCCTGAACAGTATAAATTTAATAATGAAAGATGAGAATTCTGTTCTATTCTGTTCTATTTTCCCTGTTCTATCTATTCTATTCTATTTTCCCCTTTCTTCTTTCAGATTCTCAGTACAATGGGAACCTACGGAATCATTCTCATACAATTCCAAATACAAATCGCGTCGCAACAGTAAAATGGCAAAAACACAATATCAATAAATAGAAATAAAATAATAATAAATAAAGAAATAAAGAAAACAGTAAATATTTTAGTGAATATTATTTTTATTTTCTCTCTCTCGTGTATTTTGGAAATTAACAATGTAGGGGTTTATACAAAATTGGAAATATAAAATTCAAAAAACCCGAAAGTAGTAAAGAAAATACAAGAAAAAGAGAAGAGGTAACGCCTACTATTTGGGTTCGGTTTTACCAACTTATCTCTACCCTTTACCTGTTTGGTAAGACCGGGCCTTACAGCTGACAATGCAAAATGGTTTGAAAAACTACTGCCATCGAAAATCTAAATTCATGTACAGTTCAGTTCAACAAGCTTTGGATTATGCGACCTATTTGAGTACAGTTTAGTTCAATATGCAACTCATTTAAGTACAGTTCAGTTCAAGCTATGCAACTAATTCAAGATTGAAGTACAGTTTAGTTCAATATGCAAGTCATTCAAGTACAGTTCCTTTCAAGCTGTGTAACTCACTACAGCACACACCTCATAAGCGAAAATCTAAACTCATGTACAGTTAAGTTCAAGCTGTCCACTCTGCAACTCATTCAAGTACAGTTCCGTTTAAGCTGTGCAACGGAACTACAGGGCCCGGTTGAAATTCAAATACAGTTTCACCGAGTTGGGCAGGGGGAGCTCCCGAATCTTCTCCCTCATCAAAGTCGCATAGGTGGGCGTGTCATCTGTCTCTTCCACTTCCTCCTCATCCTCCACCACCTCCTCCTCACTGTCAGGCACATCCAGGCCGTCCAGCGGGTCAAATCCCTCATCCATGCCGTTCCGCAGGGCGCGGACAAACTGCGGGACGGGCGTGCTCGCCGGTTGATCAAAAAACTGCAGGAGGCCGTCCCGTCGCATCGCCTCGAACAAGCCTGCCTCGCGGCTTTCTCGTTCTTCATCAAGGAAGCGTAGCCTCACGTTCCTTCGCCGGGCAGACGTTTCCTCGCCTGCTTCGCCACGCAAGTCTGCTTCACCGTGCGATTCCGCTTCACCGCGCGACTCCGCGTCGCTGTTCCGGTCTTTGAATTTCTTATTCTTCTTCCCTCCGGACCGGCGCGGTGCTTTCTCGCGCCCCGACGCCTCGCTTTCGTCGTCCCCGTGATCAGAATCGGTCGTGTATTTCCGCTTGCTGTCGAAGGACTCGTCGTCCGAGCCGTGCATTCGGTGGTCCTTCGGGGAAGCGTTTGGACTTTGTTCTTCTTCCCTCCGGACCGGCGCGGTGCTTTCTCGCGCCCCGACGCCTCGCTTTCGTCGTCCCCGTGATCGGAATCGGTCGTGTATTTCCGCTTGCTGTCGAAGGACTCGTCGTCCGAGCCGTGCATTCGGTGGTCCTTCGGGGAAGCGTTTGGACTTTGAGCTTGTGACGAATCGTTGGTAGACTTTCGCGCATCTCCGGAAACATTCGTTTCATCGCTCGTTTCTTTTTGAAGATTTCCACCTTCTACATTCCATTCTCTATCATTTTTCACTCGGGTTTTATCGTTTTCGTTCGGCTCTTCCGTGACGAATCGTTGGTAGACTTTCGCGCATCTCCGGAAACATTCGTTTCACCGCTCGTTTCTTTTTGAAGATTTCCACCTTCTACATTCCATTCTCTATCATTTTTCACTCGGGTTTTATCGTTTTCGTTCGGCTCTTCTCGTGACCGACCCGAAATGTCACGATCGCTGTTCAGTGCGTTTCGTTTGATCCGCTGCAATTCCGCATAGGTCGGATACGGGGAATCATCAGGGCCGGACATTTCTGTACGGCCTTGTCTTGCCCCTGATTGAGAACCTTTCGCTCCTAACTGAGAACCTTTCGGCCCTTGAGAACCTGATTTGCCGCTACAAGGACGGGAATCTTGCCCGCTTGCTCTAGAACCACTGCTTTCTCCGCTTTCCCGGTTTTCGCCGGGTTTATCACGACTAGATTCCCGTCGGACATTTCTGTACGGCCTTGTCTTGCCCCTGATTGAGAACCTTTCGCCCCTAACTGAGAACCTTTCGGCCCTGATTGAGAACCTGATTTGCCGCTATAAGGACGGGAATCTTGCCCGCTTGCTCTAGAACCACTGCTTTCTCCGCTTTCCCGGTTTTCGCCGGGTTTATCACGACTAGATTCCCGCGTTTCGGACTGGCTATTTTGACTTGAGCTTTGTCCGGCTCTGCCTGATGCACCAAACCGGACCGACCCATCACCAAACAGTTCCCCAAGCGTTTGGCGACCGGAGTTATCGGGCAGCCAGCGACGCAAATAATCTATCGTGTCGTGATTGATTCGGTACGGGTCTTTCCCCGGAGGACCGGGCTGCGTGTGCGTTCCCACGCCGGAATCCATCGATCCGCCACTGTCGACGCTTCCCGTGGTGTCTTCGTCATCTACCACGCCACTGTCGAATTTTTCACGCTTGAATGGTGCTACCTCCGCCGGGGGTAGCTCACTATCCATATTTTGGATTTGAGCCCCGTCTGAACATGTCTCAGTATCCATATTTTGGATTTGAGCATCGCCTGATCCTGTCTCACTATCCATATTTTGGATTTGAGCACCGTTTGAACGTGTCTCACTATCCATATTTTGGTTGATTCGAACCCCTGGCCTGTGTTCTTCTGTCTGGTTAGAACGAAGATTACTGTGGTTCTCATTTGGATGACTGGTTCCGTGACTATCAGGGCTTTCGGTAATGTCTTGTGAAAGTTCTTCAATACTGTTTTTACCTTTTCTTTCAGGGCTGTTTTTACCTTGTCGTTCAGCACTGTTTTTAGCTTGTCCTTCAGTACTGTTATTAGCTTGTCCTTCAGTACTGTTATTAGCTTGTCCTCCAGTGCTGCTATTAGCTTGTCTATCACTACTGTTGTAACCTTTTCCACCTATGGCTTTGGCGCTAGCACTTGGATCACTACTTGTACTCCGTTTGAACATGTCTCACTATCCATATTTTGGATTTGAGCACCGTCTGAACACGTCTCACTATCCATATTTTGGTTGATTCGAACTCCTGGCCTGTGTTCTTCTGTCTGGTTAGAACGAAGATTACTGTGGTTCTCAATTGGATGACTGGTTCTGTAACTATCAGGGCTTTCGGTAATGTCTTGTGAAAGTTCTTCAATACTGTTTCTACCTTTTCTTTCAGGGCTGTTTTTACCTTGTCGTTCAGCACTGTTTTTAGCTTGTCCTTCAGCACTGTTTTTAGCTTGTCCTCCAGTACTGTTATTAGCTTGTCTTTCAGTGCTGCTATTAGCTTGTCTATCACTACTGTTGTAACCTTTTCCACCTATGGCTTTGGCGCTAGCACTTGGATCACTACTTGGACTTTCTTTGCCCGAATGCACTACTTTATTGTCTAGTTCACTATCACAGAGCATACGAACAGGTCCAATATCGCGGACTTTACTGACTTTATCACATGAGTTGTCATGGGGTTTGCTATCATTGTGGGTTCCCATTCCATCATCCTTTTTTCTATCCATTCTCATTTCTTCATGCTTTCTTCTATCACTGTCATCATCTTTTCTTCTATCGCTTTCGATCAGGTCCAATATCGCGGACTTTACTGACTTTATCACATGAGTTGTCATGGGGTTTGCTACCATTGTGGGTTCCCATTTCATCATCTTTTCTTCTAACGCTTTCGAATTTATCATGGTGTTGCTTTCTGCTGTCCGTGCGTTTGCCTAGGTCATCTAACAGAGTATCGCTATCCAAACTTTCTTCGCTGTCTACATCATTTAATTCATCTTTATCAAACACTTTTGTTGTACGCTCGCTAGAGTTATTGTCATGGGCATCTACTAACTGATCACAAATGCTTTCGTCGCTACTCGACATTTTGTTTCACGCCTTCGATTTTATCATGGTGTTGCTTTCTGCTGTCGATGCGTTTGCCTAGGTCATCTAACAGAGTATCGCTATCCAAACTTTCTTCGCTGTCTACATCATCTAATTCATCTTTATCAAATACTTTTGTTGTACGCTCGCTAGAGTTATTGTCATGGGCATCTACTAACTGATCACAAATGCTTTCGTCGCTACTCGACATTTTGTTTCTCGCTTTCGAGGTTCTTATCATGGTGTTGCTTTCTGCTATCGATGCGTTTGCCTAGCTCATCTAATAGAGTATCGCTATCCAAACTTCCTTCGCTGTCTCCTTCATCTAATTTATCTTCATTTTCATCTAATACTTTTCCACCTCTTGTACGTTCACTACTTTTATTATCATTGTCATGGGCATCCACCTGACCTAATTTATCACAAATGCTTTCGTCGCTACTCGACATTTTGTTTCGGTCGCTACCAGTCGCTCCGTTCCTTTCCGTGATATCGTCTAGCAATTGTTTGAACTTTCGCGCCGATTCCAGCTTGGTGAGCGGCTCTTTGTCGATGTACTTTTGAACGTTCGCTCGTCTACTGGCATTTCTCGACGAACCTTGGTTTTGTCTGTTCACGCTGTCGGGAGATTTTTCAGTTTGATGACTACTTCTTGGTATATTTCTATCATTTCGTTGACTATTCTTTGGACTACTTCTGTCATTCCTTGTTGTGTTTTGGTATTTATCTATCTCTTTGTGATCTTTTAGTTGACTTGCTCTACTTTTGTCTTTGCTTGCTATATTTTTATCCAAAGCCTGTTCATTTTGATGACTGTTACTAGCTCCGTTTTTATCTTTACTTGATCTTTCTATGTTTCTGTCTACATCCCTCATATTTTTAAAGCCTGTTCATTTTGATGACTGTTACTAGCTCCGTTTTTATCTTTACTTGATCTTTCTATGTTTCTGTCTACATCCCTCATATTTTCTATTCTATTCTAAATTTACTCAAATACCCTTAAATATTGACTTTAAATATTTATGAAGAAGCATGTACATAACTTATGTAGTAATGTGCATGGTGATGGAAATTAGTGCCCTACACGCCTTACACTTGACTTTAGACCACGCTACGCCACTGGTGCTACCACTGGCTCGAGGATTTGTTCTGGACAAAGAGCGGGGTTTACCAAATCAGAGTTAAGATCAATCTAGGATTGAAGCTAACTTCGACTTCGAAAGTGTCCACAGATTTGTATACAGGGTGTCCCACAATCGGATACCTTGGACCTCAAATCTCAGAACTCAGAACACCTTGAAATATTGGAGTCAGCTCCCATGGCGTAGTGGTCACTGCGCTCGCCTTGCACGCGGGAGACCCGGGTTCGATTCCCGGCGGTGTCAAGAAATTTGTTCTCCTTCTACCATTCTTTCTTCTCTCAATCTGTCTACACTTCCTTCTTCTTGGTCTACCATTCTTTCACAACCATTCCTTCCATCTCTTCTTCTCCACCTGGGAGTATTGTCTCTACTATCTCGTGTTCCATCATTGCTATCAGTTTCTGTAGATGGATCAAGAGAGTCAAGAGGTTCATAGTGGTCGTTCATGCTTTGATCCGAATCACTGTGATCGGAATCGTGGTCGTTGTTGTAGCCGAGTGAAATGATTTGATGCATGTCTGAAAACAGGAGAACAAAGGATGGATTAGCCCTCGATTTGTGAGGTTATTCTTTTTCTTTTCTAAGGCCAGCCACTCACTATCAGCTAGACCTGATTAGGTCCATCTGTCAGGTCTAACTTATAGCCCGATACCTGATGAGCACAAACACTATCAGGTAGACCTGACAGGCGGACCTGATCAGCCGTACCTGTCTGGACTACCTGATAGTGAGTAGTTGGCCTAACAGAGTGAGTAAGGTAGTCTGTCATATCTCAGCGTAAATTCTTTTGTAGAACTGTGAAAAATTAATTCAATATTTTTCTTTGCTAAATACTGTCATTATTCGAGGATTTTCCATTAAGGACTAGAACAACTGTGTGTCTTATATTATAAAATCAAGATCCATTCATTTTCAATAAAAACACACAGGTGTCATCAAGAATATTTTTTCCAGATTTGTAAATTCATTATACCTACGATATTACTAAAAAAAAAAAAAAAAAAAAAAAAAAAAAAAAAAAAAAAATATCACACAAAAAAAAAAAATATGGATTTTTAAAAAAAAAAAGATTTCCCTTTTAATGCGATCGTGGTACAATTCCCTCATTCAGTGGTGTGCTACCAACAAATGGAAAAATATAAATTCCTGACTTTTCCCGGTTTTCCAGTGCCAATTTCTTCAAAATTTCCACGCTACTTTCCAGGATTTTCTACCTATTCCCACTCGCGCCGCAGCGATTTTTTTTTTTTTTCATAGCAATTGTTCTCAGGCTGTCTAAATTTCTTGAGTCCTCCATTTGCACCATGAAATAACTGCGCCGGCAGGTCCAAATTTTTTCAGATAATGACCGTTGACCAAGGATAATGACGCTCAGACTAGCTACAGCCATTTCTTCTCCGCACCTCTGGCTTTGGGCCCCCTACAGTAGGTATTTATACTATAGGTGAACGGCATTTTTTTTTTTTGTTTTACGAATATAATCACAATATAGGAATATAATAACAGCGCCCGCAGGCCGAATTTTTGAAACATTTTGGTCTCAAGAATCTTCAGAAATTCAGTCTCATCGAATCCTAATCTTCAGGCTCCCGGCAGGAGAACTTTGTTTAAAAAACGCATGAACGCTGAAGTTTGGTTCCATTATACAGTCTACACGATTCACATATCCTGGGGGGTTGATGAAGGTTAACACAAAAAAGGGGGAAATGAGCAGCGGCCGAGGCGAAATTTGTATATTGCTGAGCTACAATTTATACGAAACCAATAAGAAATTTACGAAATTGAAATTTTTATGGCCACCGGAGCGAAATTTTGGTCTCTAATATTAACAAACTTCTAGGGCTATCAAAACAACACAAAATGTTCTGGGCGCCGCAGGCGGAATTTTTTGAGGATCTTTGGCTCCTAGGCCAAAGTAAGAGAAGCAGACTTGTCAACAGGCTGTAGATC
>NW_007377701.1:99584-99923 GCF_000475195.1 Diaphorina citri
CCAATACATTTCTATAGAACACAAAATGACAGCGCCGCAGCGAAATTTTTTTCGAGAAATTTAAGTATGCTCCTTCAAGTTTGCATACTTTTTTTTTACTGCCCAAAGTCTTTTTCTCGTTTTATAGGCTTTGAAATATTCCCAAAACTTATTCATGAAGAGACAAAGTTTCAGCGCCGCAGGCGAAATTTTTGAGAGATTATATGTTGCCCCTTCATGGTTGCATACTTTTTTAATTGAAATCTTGGTCTTTTTTAGGCTTTGAAAAATTCCCTGACTTTTTTCGATTTTTGGCACTTTTTCGTAAAATTCCCTGACTTTTCCCTGACTTTTCCAGTC
>NW_007377701.1:100002-106875 GCF_000475195.1 Diaphorina citri
GGTATGTAGTTCACAAATGTGACAAGGATGCAACACAAAATGTTTGGTTGAGATGGTTGCTGCGCTTGGCGGTATTTTGACACCCTGTCATTCCAAAATAAGGAAAAATATGTATTTAAAACAATTATTAATATTCAATTATTATTATTAAACAATTAATAATATTCAATTATTGTTTTATTTAAACAATTATTATTTAATTTTCGCTCGTTTTCTCACCTCCAGGGGACGAAGAACACACTCGTAGGCGACTCCTCACATCTCGTTTGGGTATGAATCGTCTCAGTCTGGTTACATCAGGATACGACGTGCGACAAGATGCACGTAACAACTGTCGTATTCTAAGTCGGGCCAAGTCCCTCAAGTCACGAGGATTGAGCTCCGCTGAAAATAGAATAGAATAGAATATGGTCAGGATAGAATAGAATATGGTCAGAATAGAATAGAATATGGTTAGAATAGAACAGAATATGGTTAGAATAGAATAGCAATTTAAGACGCGGCATTCACGCGAAGAGATACGCCAGGAGGGAAAGTGAAATGAAAAACACGCCTTCAGTTCACGTTAGGTTCGCATCAAATCAATCGTTAATTTATTTGTGTTAAAGCCTTTTCACTTGTAGATATCACAACATTACCAAGTGCTTCCTTTGCAATCAATTTCCATAGTTTAGTAATCTCTTTACACTGGTAATGTCGTCACTGGTCGCTACTCGATTAAAGTAGCTCCTCAATTGTCCTCACGAGGATGAGTGCACCCCGCTCCAAGCACAGAGCCGAAAAAACTTTGACCCCGCCAGGAATCGAACCCGGGACCTCCATAATAAAATCATCATACCCGCGTTAGAATGAAAAACAAAGCTAACGCTGTCTCACAACTTACGTAGTTTAACGTGTTGTACGGCGCTATCTACAGGTGGTTCCTGCACGCTCGAGTATGCAACCTGCATGCTGCGTGAGGTCTTGTACTCATTAGGCCCGGTCCTTTTGATTTGAACCAAGGACAAAGCCCGCCGTTCCGAGAACGAACCTTATCTGATTGGGATAAAGTTCGCCTCGGGCGAGACATAGATTCCGATTCCATCTTGAACTCTTCCAGCTTGAGAAGAGCAAAGTCAATCACTTCCTGGTGCAACTCTATGCCGTGATTAACGCCGCTGGCACCTGAACCGAGAACATAGAATGAATAATTATTATTAAATATGTTTATATTAGACATCCTAGGTTATAAAGTTATGAAATAGGTAACTACAAAACTTATTACCTTTATATGTCCGTTCTAATGAAAGAGTTCAAAAATGTGTGACGTCAGACTTTACACAGTTGTTTTTTTTCGTCCGCTGGTAGCGCCAGTATTCAAGCACGCTTGCGGAGGAACAGAAAGGAATGCGCAGAAACGTATGCGCACAAACACATTAATGTGTTGCCTGCGAGGGAGCTTTGCTCGGGACATTTGATGTGACGCGTTCGTGTACGGGGGCCTATGCCGTGACGTCAAAGTTCACGATTTACCGGTATTTTTAAAATCGATTTATCTCGGGATCTAGAAGTCGTAGGAATTCAAGGAAACATAATTAATAAATAGATTTTCTTCTTCTCCTCCTTTCTCGCTTTTCCCGTGTTCAGACGGGGTCGGCGTTAAAAAATTAATAAATAAATACTAGAATAAAAGAAAAGTAGAACGAAGGAAAATAAAAAAGAATAGAGACACTTTTAATAATTTTTTTTGTTCTTGAAGCAACAATTATAGTTAAACCCAGCAACATAGGTACCTACTTATTTGTAAAATGTATTCCCTATGATATGTCAATATACCTACGAGACTTTGGTTAGACTGAGTAGGCAAAAGAACTTTTCAGTCCTATCCCAGCAGGATAAACAAGGTCTATTCTATTCTCTAATGCATAGGTACGCAATGAGAGAAATAAAATCAGGACTTTACTCAAATAATAAACACCGCACAGTAACAGGGGAAGACAACTGAATCAGGTTCTCACTTACCTAGAACCAGCCCTGCCATGGTACTCAGATAGCCCGTGCCCGAGCCCAGGTTCAGGAAACTCAGGCCCGGCTTCAGCTGGAGCCTGTCCAGCACTTCCCAATAGATCACAGGCGCGGACAAGTGAATCAGGTTGTGTTTCCAGGCGAGGTCTTGGTACGCAAAATGTTCGAAGCCGGGAAGGAAATAAGCGCGTCGATCCACGCCTAGCATGAGTTCCTCGACTTGGGGCGCCTGCGTCGACGCGTGCTGTGTTGCCAGATTGTGCACGAGCTCCGCGTTGCTGCGCCCCGCGCTGATGGAGCCCCCCATCTGACGCACTGGGGTGGTCTGAAATCGTATTGGTTGCAAAATGGATTTTTTAAAAAGAGGATTGATAGAGGGAAGTATAACTGCTAAGGTCTTATCGTCCAAAATCGGAGAGAGAGGCAAGATAAGAGAAAGTCAGCCTTTCTGAGAATGATTGAACAAAGCTCATCTCTTCAGGATAAAATCCAATATTCGCCTCCTTGAGCTTAATTTTTCTAGTTAACTGTAGGTCGTTGCAAAATTGATTTTTTAAAAAGAGGTTTGATAGAGGGAAGTGTAACTGCTAAGGTCTTATCGTCCAAAATCGGAGAGAGGAGGAAGATAAGAGAAACTCAGCCGTTCTGAGAATGATTGAACAAAGCTTATCTCTTCAGGGTAAAAACCAATATTCGCCTCCTTGAGCTTAATTTTTCTAGTTAACTGTAGGCCAGACTCTGAAGCAAATTTTCCATTGACAAGATTTCTGGACAAGTATCTACCTAAAAAAAAAAAAATATATATATCTCATGTTAGGGAGATGACACATGGGTTCCTGTGGGTAAACACCATGGAATATGCTTTGGCAGACAGGGTGAAAATTCATATCTCCTTGGTCGAATCAAAAAAAGTCCGATCATTAAATACGGCTTTATTCTTTCTCTTTTCTAGAGCTGTGTCCACACATAGTTAAAGAGAAAATTTCCTTTAAGTTAGCTAAAAAAAAAAAAGGTAGAAACACACTACTATCACGTCACGTGAACTCTTGGCGATTCCGAAAGATGTAGTTCAAAAATTTTCTATAATATTGTAGATATTTTCGTTTAGGACAGCTAGACTACTAAAACTTTTTCCCCGTTTAGGACAGCTACACTACTATCACGTCACGTGTCCTCATGTGACGTGATAGCAGTGTGTTTCTACCTTAAGTTTCCTTCATTATCTCACCTCCAGGGGACGAAGAACACACTCGTAGGCGACTCCTCACATCTCGTTTGGGTATGAATCGTCTCAGTCTGGTTACATCAGGATATGACATGCGACAAGATGCACGTAACAACTGTCGTATTCTAAGTCGGGCCAAGTCCCTCAAGTCACGGGGATTGAGCTCCGCTGAAAATAGAATAGAACAGAATAGAATATGGTCAGAATAGAATAGAATATGGTCAGAATAGAATAGAATAGAATAGAATATGGTTAGAATAGAATAGAACAGAATATGGTTAGAATAGAATAGAATAGCAATTTAAGACGCGGCATTCACGCGAAGAGATACGCCAGGAGGGAAAGTGAAATGAAAAACACGCCTTTAGTTCACGTTAGGTTCGCATCAAATCAAATCAATCGTTAATTTATTTGTGTTAAAGCAGAGCCTTTTCACAACTTTTTGTGAATATCAAAGCGTTACTAAGAGCCTCCTTTGCAATCAATTTCCATCTTTCAATAATCTTTTTACGATGCCGCCACTGGTCGCTATTTGATTTAAATAGCTACTCAATTGTCCTCACCAGGCTGAGTGTACAGAGCCCAAAAACTTCGACCCCGCCGGGAATCGAACCCGGGACCTCCATCATACCACATCGACCTCCATCTTTGGGATCGCATCATACCCGCGTTGGAATAAAAAACACAGGTAACGCTGCCTCAATACTTACGTAATTTGACATGCTGCACCGCGCCATCTACAGGTGGTTCCTGCACGCTCGAGTATCCAACCTGCATGCTGCGTGAGGTCTGTACTCACTAGGTCCGGTCCTTTTGATTTGAACCAAGGACAAAGCCCGCCGTTCCGAGAACGAACCTTATCTGATTGGGATAAAGTTCGCCTCGGGCCGCTCGGGCGAGAATCGAATCGGTAGAGTGTTGGTTCATTCATTTTTGGTTGTATTGACAATAATTTAGGAATTTACAAATAAAAACACTTTGAATTGAATTTAAAATTCGGCTCTTCCAAGCTACATAACTAGGCTGACTCTTATACTTACGTAGTTTGACATGTTGTACGGCGCCATCTACCGGTGGTTCCTGCAAGCTCGAGTATGCAACCTGCATGCTGCGTGAGGTCTTGTTTGCATCTAAACTCTAACATACTATGTTGATCATTCTGTTTTATTGAATAGCTCAGTAGGGGATAGCAACAGTAACTTATAGTTTAAAACTCCTTTTTGCGTTTAACCTAATCCTGTAATAACACTGGTCACTGCTCGTTTGTGCCAGGTTCCTTTGGTAGCAATATTCCACGGATGTGACTTCTGCACAAGTACCCTAGGCTGGTAAGTACGTAACATTATGCTGGATGAAGTATCAGGACACAACTACTGGTGGAAAGGTCTTACAGAAATTATAGTTAACTAAATTAATAGATTAATATGGGGCACGGTTGGTCTAGTGGTAACGTGCTTGCTTGCCATGCAGAAGGTCCCGGGTTTGAATCCCACCATCGACAAAAATTTGTAATTGTTTTTTGATTGTAAATATTTCAACGGGTTACTTTCTGGTGTTCTCCTGTTGATCCAGCACCTAAATGGGAAGTATTGTGTTTCTTCTCGCCTTTCTGATGAGAGGCATACTATGGGATGGGCGTGCTACAACACAGGCCACATGTGTCTAATGTAGCAGTTGTTTCATTGCTATGAAATAAAAACGGCGGTGGAACACTCATCTTTTTAAAAACAAACAAAATACTAATAGCTTAACCTGTGAGAACTGTACCCCCATGTGAGCACTGCACTCACGGGTACAGTCTTCATGGGTTAAGCAAAGAATACAAGGTCAATACAAAAAATGTAAATAAAACAATCAATAAAATTAAGGTTAAAAAAATAAATCTTATCACTGAGAAAAATTGGACTGTTTGTACACAAACCCCAGGCATACTCAGCATACTGAGGGGTAAAAATTATGTTAGTAATATGAGCCTGTAGACTGGGATATGATAGGCTAAGGCTTTGTTGTTTGTATATTTTGGCATTGAACTTTAGAAGCTTAAACTATCATATCCCAGCACATAACTACAAACTGGATAAAATACTTAGAGCTACCAATCTACAACCCATTTAGGAACCAAACTTTTTGAGGTTTGACAGAGGGAACCGTAACAGCAGTGGTCTTATTAAAAATCAAAGAGGACATGAATCGGGATAGGAGAAAGCCACCTCTCTCGAGAACAAATGTTATCTGTTGAGGATAAAGTTTACCCTTGGTTGGAACTGAACCCACAACCTGGCACTTACAAGGCACGGTACACTACCCTTACATCAAACTAGGCTGGGTAATTATGCATAAGTCACATCCGTGGAAAAAAAAAGCTCCTTTTTGTACTTAACCTAACCCCATAATAACACTAATCACTGCTCTAATAGAGAACGAAGATTTTTTCCAAGTCACTAAATAAATTATCTTTTCATATTCATTTTCTTTCAGAAGTCACATCCGTGGAAAAAAAAAGCTCCTTTTTTGTACTTAACCTAACCCCATAATAACACTAATCACTGCTCTAATTGTGAAAACTCCTTTTTGCGTTTAACCTAATCCTGTAATAACACTGGTCACTGCTCGTTTGTGCCAGGTTCCTTTGGTAGCAATATCAAACACAATGTTACTTAGCTCACCTGTAACATTGTAATATTCTTTCTACTAATTTAAACTTTGGGATCTTTACTTAAGTGGTGCTTAAGTATTTGAAAGGTAAAAAAAGCCAATGTAAAATACTGCTAGCATGAGCCAATGATAGCAAGTGTCAACTGCTGCTTTAATAATAAAAACAAACTCACACTATTTGTGTATAAAATTATGAAACTGATAACGAGATCAATTTTGTTTACACTTTACACTGATTTAATTACCTACAGCAATTCAATACTAATGCTTGGAAGGTATGTACTTGTACCTACATATTATGTGCAATATTATTACCTACCAGTATGATAGCACATCATCTTCTAGTAAAATCTACTGGTAGCTGATAGCTACTAATCTGGAAATAACCTAGGTAAGAGGGAGGAAGGGGAGAGAGAGAGAGAGAGAGAGAGACCAAGAGACTGATAAGTCCTAAGAATACAAGGTCAATACAAAAAATGTAAATAAAACAATCAATAAAATTAAGGTTAAAAAAATAAATCTTATCACTGAGAAACCTCATGCACTTTTACTCACGGTGGTACACGCTCGGTGGACATTGAAAAGAATGTTGTTTTCGTGACGCCATCAGGTATGTCGTGACGTCACAGTTTAACTTTTTAAAATTTTACCTGTACCTACTTTTCAAACCAAAATATCTCGGGATCTAGAAATCGTAGAAAATGATTAAAAAAAAGGCTCTAATGACAGGATTCTCACATAGTGAGCTCTTCCACCCAGCTGGTTTTTGTCAGCTTAATAGTCAACATTAAAAAAGAGAGAGAAAAAAAGGATTAGAAAGAGAGAATAGAACAGAATCAGAGAGAAGGATTGAAGAATTGAAGTTTTAAATATACCACATCAGGATAGTTTATTATAATTGGCAACATATGTGAATTATATTTAGGTACATGTTGGGCAAATCACAATATTACAAAAAAAAAAAAAAAAAAAAAAAAAAAAAAAAAAAA
>NW_007377701.1:106885-137894 GCF_000475195.1 Diaphorina citri
TGAATCGGGTACCAACTTTGGATTTTTAAATTAGAACCCCTATTTTTTATTGCATATTCGTTTTCTACGTTAAATTTGAAAATAAAGGTATGCTGAAGGAAAATAATAATTAGACTTTCAATTTCAATTTGCAGCTAACAAGCTAATCCAAGCTAAAACCAACCCAGCGGCTCACTCCATCATCATTCCAATGACAACCTCAACCAAAACATCCACAACCACTCCGAAAAGCACAACCACACCTAAAACCTCTTCCAGTCTTCCACTGATTAGCATTTCCAAACCCGCAAGTGACCCTCCGATCTCCATTCAACAAACAGGACCCAAAACAGTGGTGTTCAAAGATGGCGCCTATCCGACAATTCGGTTGCCACAGCGAGTGGTGGGCACTAACTATGCAAAGATAACACTCACGCAAGCTCAGGCGCTGTCGACACCGACAATCAAAGTTGTCAAGTCTGGTGGGAGTAGACCACCGCCACTGTTTAGTACGGTGTTTCTTCCGGGTAATAAACAAAAGGACCTATCCGACAATTCGGTTGCCACAGCGAGTGGTGGGCACTAACTATGCAAAGATAACACTCACGCAAGCTCAGACGCTGTCAACACCGACAATCAAAGTTGTCAAGTCTGGTGGGAGTAGACCACCGCCACTGTTTAGTACGGTGTTTCTTCCGGGTAATAAACAAAAGGTGGTGGAAGTCATGAAGAAACCTATGAAAGGATTGAACGTGGGCGGAGTGGTAACCATCCCAGGTGAGATTTTTTTGTTTTGAAACAGTAGTCATTCTAAATGCTGGTTTGTTCATCAGGTCTTACACAAATCCAGCTGCATAGTTAATGGGGATTTTGTGATTAAAACCTATGAAAACCTAAAAATTAGGCACTTCTGTTGACTGCCTTGTAAGTACTTGGTTCATGGGTTTGATTCCCACCCTAGGCGAACTTTATTCTAAACAGATAAGGTTCATTCTTGGAATGGCTGGCTTTCTCCTATCCTGTCTTGCTTCTCTCTTTGCTTCTAGGACAATAAGAGCACTTACAGTTCCCTCTGTCAAACTTAAAAAAAAAGAGTTAAATTTACGATTTTATTCTTCTTCTGCAGGTAAAACTAAAGACAGTTCCATTGTGCTGACCACCCCTGGTTCAAGATATCGATTTGCAATAATACATACATTCTTATTAATTGGTATAACTAATAAAACTTTTCGAGGACGAATCACCATCTCTTTATTGAACCAGGGTTCACATTGAGCCGTATTTCGCTACAAGTGCCCAAGCCCAAAACATGTCTTCAGTTGTGATGTCAGCATAAATTCGCTCTGGATTCTGATTGGCTGAAAAATGTGTTTTGAACGCTCTTATGACACTACGTTTGTTAGTGATTGTAACGTTATAGCCATAGGCTTTTAACAATTCAAGAAAAATACCTCGGTCAAGCTTGCGAGGGTAAGGTCTCGCAGGTTTGAATTTTCTGACTATTGCCTCCACGGTCATTTCGTCAGGGCTCAGCCATGCGCCTATGCCATAATCCAAGTAAAGCTTACCCCAAGGGAACAACGGTCCGGGGTCCATCTTGCTCCCGGGTGCAATATCTGTATGACCCAAGACATATTGAGGTTTTATCTTGAATTGACTGACGATGTCCTTGCCCAACAACCCCAACGTGTGTATTTGATTTTCGTCGAAAGGATAGTAGTTGGTAGATCGAAATTTCTCCCCAACAACACCTCCGTTGACAAGATGAATTCCTATAGACATAGAGTTGAGATTTCTGTCCCTCCTCCACTTGCCGATGCCTGCATGCCAGGCTCTCATGTTGTCAGGTACAATCTGTATAACTTTGCCCCCGGGGAGGTATTTACCTTCTTTTTCGGATATAACGTAGTGAGAGCTGTGAAGATTGTGAGCTCTATTCGATGTAAAAGCAGTAATTATGTGAGCAAAATTGTACACAGTGTAGTGTAGAATGAGATATTTTACGGACATTCCATCGCGACTGTCGTAATGATTGCGATTTTTCTCCCACTCCGGGAATGGATCTATCACGTAACCTGGCATACCATGGATAGAAGAAGGCATCACATAGATTCCACTGCCTCTCTTGAACACTCGAGGAAATACCTGTAGGATCGGATAGCCAGGTTCGCGAGGAAAGTTGAAATAGCAAATGATAAGAAATAGGACGACGACGAAAAAAATGAAGATGGTCTTCGAACAAGAAATCTGCATTGTGGGATTGATAATTTAAATAGAAAATATATCTAGTTTTTGCTTGTCACTGAATCACCAAAAGGAACCGCAATGTCCGTAATGGGAGATATTCCGAGTCTTTGATCACTACATGATTTCACCAAGTTAGTCGCGTTAGTGAAAAATAAATACTAACTCAATTGATGAACAGGATTAACAAATCAACACTCTTTTTTAAATATCGTGAAAATACGGAAAGAGGAAATAAAATAAAAATAATATATCTTTATTTGTATTATTTCCATGAATATTTTTCACCTCATTTGCCAAAATATACACACGTAAGTACATAAACATTTAGACAAACAATATTATTGTTTGCTGTTTGCAAAAAGACTTGTTTTGTTCTATTGATCATCCGAGAGGAAGATATTAAAATGCCATCAAGTGAGATTAGATGCGTATAACTTATAATAGCCTGATAAAAAACATCATTATATCGACAGTATAAAAAAAGCATACTATTATGTTGACAGGATTGAATGGTAATTTTGCCCTTTTTTTTATTTATATTTATAAAAAAGCTCTTGTCTTTGTGTACGTACATTAAATTAATCAATAAAAAGAGTCTCAATAAATAAATAACAAGTATCTTTGTGCAAGGCCAGTGTCTGCTCAAATGGTCTGACAGACCATTATGTGTGGTGGAAAACACTTCTGACTTCAGACCAACAGATATAAGTACTGGACTTTAAAAGCTTTTTCTGCCACACACATTCTGTCTGGCTGTCTGAGTGTGAATGGACAGCATAAGGCAGCTTACTAGCCTTACTTTGACAAAGGTTTAACTGCCAAGATCTTTAATGACAGAGTTTTACCCCTATAACAACAAACTATCCCCTCTACTCACATTAACACTACCCAGCCTGAATGGGACCAGGAAAAGCCAGGGGCATTTGATTACTCAGATGGTCAACCATCCAGATTCCAACATCTAGGTCCTTATCAATCAACTTCAGTGATCCAAGTGGGATCTGTTGTATTTGACATGTCATAACCACTCATTAGTCTTCTATCTTTTATCACAAACAGATGACTACCAACTTGACCAGCAACATTTCTAGTTTATACGTACAATATTGAGAAGAAATTGATAGTCTCTTACCTGAGTCAAATTTGTAGGGAAATTCCAAAAAGAAAATGCTAGTTTTTCATGATTTTGTCCAGAACTGAATTATGATGTACTGATGTTAGAACGCAATTCGATAATCGTTTTGTAATGATAATCGTATTGTATGCACCTTAATGTTTTTACATCTGCTAGGTATTTTATTGATAAAGAATGCCGATAGACATTTCCATTTCCCTAATCTGATTTGACGACGTAAAAAAAAACTTTTGCAAAATTGCAAAGTACCTAGCAACAAGCAAAATCTGCAAAATAAACTGGAAAACTGCAAAAAGTAAAAAGTGCGAAAATGCATTTAAATTTTAAATGCATTCAAAATCATCTGATCTACAATGTTGCCATATTGCCACGCAAAAAACCTCCTGCTGCAGCCGAACAAAAAACCTCATGCACTTCTGATTGTTGAAAAGTAGGTATTGACCGTATTGATATTTTGCGTGCGCGCAGTACGGGGCAGTATTTCTCCGACAAAGTCCAAAATGGCCGCTCTTGATAAACTTTAGCTTAATTTTTTTGCTCCGTACGTGAATCCACTGATCCACTCTCCACTGACATCCTTGCGCACTGTTGCCATCTGTAATAAAGAAGAAAATTAATTTTTATTTCAACATTTTTTAAATATTATAAATTTAAATAGGTACCTAGTTAATTAATTTAAAATTGACCCATTTAGATGGAATCATCGTCTATCAAAGCCATTAGAGGGGTATAAAATAAAATTGTTTTGTATAATTGATTGATTTTTTTTTTGGTCAAAGGTCAATTTTTTTGGTTGGCAGTTTTGTAAATGTTTGAAAAATGAAAACTACAAATTTTTGAAAATTTTGGGCTGATTGCAGTCAATTTCTTTTGCAACACATTTCTTCGATTTATCAAGGAAAACGTGCAAATTTGGTCTTAAACGATTCTACGTACGTTCAACTTTCGAAATCTTAAGAACGGACCGTTTTAAACGCCTCCGTTATTCCAAATTCCATTGAAAATGACCCCTGTCTCTCGTTTCGCGGGTGAAACTTCCTCGTTCGCCATCTTGTATTCGAGGTCTGTTTTTTCAACACTCGTAAATGGGTTGCGCATTTTTTGGTAAAATCCTGTAATTTCTTGTGACACGGGAAGTGATTTCCATTTTTTCACGTGTTCCAACTTTCTAATTTCATAACTTTCTTGTTATAATTGAACTTTTTTCATACCTGAATCTAGTGCTATCGCGGGCAACCTTTTCCGATCTTTTGATTTCACACAGGAACTTTTCAAAAAGTGACCTCCGTACAATGTAGCAGCTCTACTGAAATGCTTAGTCAGAAATGAGGAAGCAAAAGCCACACTCTTGTGGGCAAGCCTGTAGAAACATAAATTCGATCGATTTGATCGAATTCTTTTGAACAATTTACATCAGTTTTGTGCCCTACAACGTTTTCTTCATATTTTGGTAAGTTATCTTCAAATATTTTCACAATTTCAGCCCGTATTCGTCACACAACCCAGATGGATTTTTGCACATCGCTTTATCAGATTTTTGCACTTCAATTTTGTCTTGTCAACTGTCACTAGGGGAAAAATATGATAACGAATTGATATTGGTTGAACCCTTTGCAATGCTTTTGAACCTTTTCAGTGAATTCTTTGTGTACCTACACTTTTTATTTATAGTTTCAAAATAAGTTGTTGCTACATCAATGTGAATAATTATGTAAATCCATGCAGGTATCGTTGATATTCAAAAATGATTACTGAAAAACAACAAGTTGTAGATCTTATGATTACCTATGTAGGTATTCAATGTTTTGATGATTAAGTTCTGAAATATTTCCAAGTGTTTAAAAGTGTTTTCCCTCTAAACTCATTTACCCTGGGTGTTTTTCCCTTTTAGGTAAACAATTACCTTTTCCATTCTTTCCAGATTTGAATATGACTACTCAAAATCTGTGAAACAATAGTTGACAAATTTACCAACATGGAATCAAATGAGTTTTCCATGGATGAAGACATGTACTTCATCAATGACAGTTTGTCAGTGGGCTCAAAACCAAGTCCAGCTGTGAAGCCTGTCAAAAGCACCCCAACTGTGTACAAATTGGTATCTCAGAGTGAAATTGACTCGGGGAAAATTGTAATCAACAAACCTATGCCCAATTCTAATGGTAAGAACCTTCCAGATTATCATTTATCTTATTTATTTTGGTAATTATGCAGAAGTCACATCTGCGGAAAAGAAAAGTTCCTTTTTGTATTTAACCTAACCCTATAATAACACTGGTCACTGCTTGTTTGTGCCAGTTCCTTTGGTAGCAATATTCCACGGTAGTCTGAACGATTTCGTCATCAGTAGTGAAGAAGAGGAGGAGGATGTTGGGGATGTGCCGAGAGGGACTGCTGGAGGATCAGATGGAGTGGACAAAGGAATTGACGGAAAAATTAGCTCTGGCAGAGGTTTGAATGATGGTAAATTTGGAGGAATTGACAGTGGCAAAACATTTGCAGGGAAAGTTGGAGTTTTGAATCCTAGCACTGGATTGATTGAGGGTAAAGTTGAAAGAATGGATGTTGGCAGAGGAGGTTCTGAAGGAGGTGGAAGTGAAGTTATGGTGCTGGAGGAGAAAGATTTGGCAACTGCAGACACAGAGACTGCTGGAGAGACAGGTGAGTATTCAGTAGGATTTTCTGCACTGGTCAATGGTCTTGTGTAGATTTTTAATTGCATTCTATCCTCAAAATTTTCAAGTGTACCTATGTAAAATAGCAGGAGGTTCCAGGCACCATTGTTGACACTCTGGTGCAAAGGTTGATGGTCTTAGTGGGGGTTGATGGTCCAGGGTTTAGACTAGGGTCAATGGTCATTGGATGTGTACTTAATTAAGTCACTCTCCCTATCCAAATCTAATACCTTCTCCTTCCTTACTTCCATGTCCAAAATACTAATAATACTATATGCCTAAATGCCCTCATATGGTTTGTTTTCAGTATTTTCATTTAGATTAATCATATCTTCACACCTGACCTAATCCTTCATTGGTACAGTGGGGGTTGATGGTCCAGGGTTTAGACTAAGGTCAATGGTCATTGGATGTGTACTTAATTAAGTCACTCTCCCTATCCAAATCTAATACCTTCTCCTTCCTTACTTTCATGTCCAAAATACTAATAATACTTTATGCCTAAATGCCCTCATATGGTTTGTTTTCAGTATTTTCATTTAGATTAATCATATATTCACACCTGACCTAATCCTTCATTGGTAGTAAAATAGCAGGAGGTTCCAGGCACCATTGTTGACAGGTTGACACTCTGGTGAGAAGGTTGATGGTCTCAGTGGGGGTTGATGGTCCAGGGTTTAGACTAGGGTCAATGGTCATTCGATGTGTACTTAATTAAGTCACTCTCCATATCCAAATCTAATACCTTCTCCTTCCTTACTTCCATGTCCAAAATACTACATAGTACATGCCTAAATGCCCTCATATGGTTTGTTTTCAGTATTTTCATTTAGATTAATCACATATTCACACCTGACCTAATCCTTCATTGGTAAATATACAGATAGTAGGGATCCTACTTTGTAGCTGGACATCTGTTCATCAACAGATAAATCATCTGATCTACAATGTTGCCATATTGCCACGCAAAAAACCTCCTGCTGCAGCCGAACAAAAAACCTCATGCACTTCTGAAACAGGAAAAAACCTCATGCACTTTTACTCACGGAGGTACACGCTCGGTGGACATTGAAAAGAATGTCCATTGTTTTCGTGACGCCATCAGGTATGTCGTGACGTCACAGTTTAACTTTTTAAAATTTTACCTGTACCTACTTTTCAAACCAAAATATTTCCAGCCACAAGGTATTCAATTGAAACCGGAGGTTTGGTCAAGAAAATGCCCAAACTTGTACCCACTGGATCAACCGATACCTCCAACACCATTGTCATTCCCCCCCGCAAAGCCTTTTCTGTGTCAAAGAAAATTGTGACCATTGCAAATGCAAACAAAAACCCAGGCTTGCGGCAAATTTACTTCAAAAGTGAAGAAGGGAAAAGTAGTCCCACCACACAGCCACAAGTTTATGTGAAAAAGGTTTTAGAGTTGGACAGAGCCTACAGTGAGGTGAAAATCATCGATCAGATACCAGGACAGGCTATTGATTCGGAAAGTGATGACATTACCGAGATTCCAGGACAGTCAACATCACAGACTAATTCTCCTGTAGGAATTCAGATAGTATACAAGAATGCAGTAGTTAAAAATGGTAAGTTATTACTCATTTTCAAAATGGGATACTTTCTCAAGCAGCACATGATTCTGGGAAAGAAGCTCACAAATAAGACAGGAGACCCAGAAGGAAAACCTTTCCTCTTCAAAAAAAAAAAAAAAAAAAAAGGTTTGGGGGGGCATCAGGTCTTACACAAATCCAGCTGCATAGTCAATGGAATGGGGATTTTGTGATTAAAACCTATGAAAACCTAAAAATTAGGCACTTCTGTTGCCTGCCTTGTAAGTACTTGGTTCATGGGTTTGATTCCCACCCTAGGGGAACTTTATTCTAAACAGATAAGGTTCATTCTTGGAATGGCTGGCTTTCTCCTATCCTGTCTTGCTTCTCTCTTTGCTTCTAGGACAATAAGAGCACTTACAGTTCCCTCTGTCAAACTTAAAAAAAAGAGTTAAATTTACGATTTTATTCTTCTTCTGCAGGTAAAACTAAAGACAGTTCCATTGTGCTGACCACCCCTGGTTCAAGTCAGCAAGTGTCCACCCCTGCTGATCTATCAAGTGAAATGGACATGACTCCCAGTGATGATTTTGATAAGATTGATCCATCCGATTTCTTCATTGTGAGCAAGGAAGTGAAGGAGGGAAGACCTGGGCTGGAGAGAACAGGGTCTCTTGATGGTGAGTAGGGAGGGTGTTTATTAACATAAAAAAATAACGAAAAAGTTGATTAAAAAATTATCATAAAAAATTTCACAAGATTTTTTTCCCCGGTTTTTACTGATGTTACATTAATGGGGACTCTTCTTACGAATTTCCTCTGTGTAGAGTCTTATTTGTTGTTGTAGGAGCCATTGCCAAAGTCATACGGAACCAAACTCCTTTTGTAGTTGTCAGTCCCAGGAATGTAGGTCGTGATATCTTACTTCGTGGTAATGTATGTCCTTCTACTTAACTCTGTTGTAATTTCCAGATCCTATAGAGTTGGATGAAGTCTCTGATATTTTCTATTACTACAGTATAGCAAGCTATACTAGTTTTGTTTTGAAACAGTAGTCATTCTCAATGCTGGTTTGTTCATCAGGTCTTACACAAATCCAGCTGCATAGTCAATGGAATGGGGATTTTGTGATTAAAACCTATGAAAACCTAAAAATTAGGCACTTCTGTTGCCTGCCTTGTAAGTACTTGGTTCATGGGTTTGATTCCCACCCTAGGGGAACTTTATTCTAAACAGATAAGGTTCATTCTTGGAATGGCTGGCTTTCTCCTATCCTGTCTTGCTTCTCTCTTTGCTTCTAGGACAATAAGAGCACTTACAGTTCCCTCTGTCAAACTTAAAAAAAAGAGTTAAATTTACGATTTTATTCTTCTTCTGCAGGTAAAACTAAAGACAGTTCCATTGTGCTGACCACCCCTGGTTCAAGTCAGCAAGTGTCCACCCCTGCTGATCTATCAAGTGAAATGGACATGACTCCCAGTGATGATTTCGATAAGATTGATCCATCCGATTTCTTCATTGTGAGCAAGGAAGTGAAGGAGGGAAGACCTGGGCAGGAGAGAACAGGGTCTCTTGATGGTGAGTAGGGAGGGTGTTTATTAACATAAAAAAGTAACGAAAAAGTTGATTAAAAAATATCATGAAAAATTTCACAAGATTTTTTTTTTCTTTTTTGGTTTTTACTTACTGATGTTACATTAATGGGAGACTTTTCTTACAAAATTCCTGTGTGTAGAGTCTTATTTGTTGTTGTAGGAGCCATTGCCAAAGTCAAACGGAACCAAACTCCTTTTGTAGTTGTCAGTCCCAGGAATGTAGGTTGTGATATCTTACTTCGTGGTAATGTATGTCCTTCTACTTAACTCTGTTGTAATTTCCAGATCCTATAGAGTTGGATGAAGTCTCTGATATAGCAGCTACTCCTTCAGGCACACAAGGTGCAACTACTTCAAATCAAGATCTCAATGATACTCGAATTTCTGGTAAGTTATCTAATTAAAACTTGTGTTGTATTCAAGAGGTTTGATAGAGAGAACTGTAACTACTAAGGTCTTATCATCCCAAAATCAAGGAGAAAAGAAAGACAGGATAAGAGAAAGCCAGCCTTTCTGATTCTCTTCCCTTGAACC
Organism: Diaphorina citri; assembly: GCF_000475195.1. Taxonomy (NCBI): domain Eukaryota; kingdom Metazoa; phylum Arthropoda; class Insecta; order Hemiptera; family Psyllidae; genus Diaphorina; species Diaphorina citri. The sequence continues at coordinate 116,604 of NW_007377701.1, forward strand.
CCTAAAACTAATGTTGTTGTAGCAGCAGGGGTCTCCTCAATATGCATCCCCAGCTCCGTCCGTCTGATTAGTGGGGAGTTGTAGGAATATTGCCACCTCCCTGGGATGAACCCACAGGTCAGGGTATCCCACCAACCTGACACCCTAAAACTAATCTCACCTTCTCCCTCCTCCACAGCTCTGGATGAGGATCACTCGGGTCTCCGCTCAATGTACACCTCCATCATCTCATCCAGTCTGCACCTCCTGGCCGACCTCATCCAACGCGGCACCTCCACACTGCGCTCCAACGTGTCCTCCCTGTCCATCCTTCTGGACACGGTGCTTGCCCGGCCCGGCCATAACCCGCTGGACAAAACCTTTGTTGGCGAACTAAAATGTGCCCTCCAAAATGTCAATCTCATAAACCAGCTGTCGTGGATTATATCCAACCTTGGATCCATTGTGAGAAGCCTCCAACTTGACACGGTCAATGTTAAGAACCACACAAAGATATATATTCTTGAGACGATGCTAGCCGAGATGAATTTGGAGGCAAAGTACACCCAGTGGATGGAAGAGACAGAGAGCCTCAAAGCAACTGGGGATGAAGGGCTGTCCCGAGCTGACCTCACTGAGCGGTATGGTCAAATTTGTGCCCTCATGAATAACATCCTTGGTGCAATCAAGGAAGTCATCCGGCAGTTTGTCACTTACATCAAGCAGGACCTGTGTATTAGCTTGGTTCATCAAACGGACGTTAGGAGTGTGACTTCCAGTTGTTCGCGGGAGATTAATGCGAGTTTTCGTGCCATGGATGAAGATATGGCAGGCATTGAGAGGCAGTACCGGGATATTATGAAGAGGAATGTGGGAGGCAAGGTGGTCGGCGAAAGTGTAGAGAATCCGTTTGCCAGACAGACGGTACCACAGATGGAGAAATCTGGCTCACCAGGCCCCTCTGGTGTGAGAAACCCCTCCATATCTCCCGAGGAAAAAGAAACAAACCGAGAACTCATTGATGGATCTCAAGCAGTTGTACAGTTGGATGAACCGATGGATGTTGACTCTCCTAGTGAGGCTGACAAGGAAATATGTGTGAATAAAGGTTCTGGACAAGACCAGGGTAGTGACGGACTTAGACAAGCACAAGAGAAGAGTACTAAAGGATCACCAGAAGATAACCAATTAAGCAGTGTAGAAAATGAAACAAGTGCATATAAAGATGGAGTAAATAGAGCAACTTATGCAAAGCAGTCAAGTGATTCAGACTCAAGTAGCTCTGAAAAACTAACTACCCACAAAGGACTTACAGAACCCACAAAAGACACTCTTCAAAACCTGCAAGCCTCTGATGACAGGCTGATATCCCAGACAAGTACACCAATGAAAGACACTGGAACCGAAGATGACTTTAGTATTCAAACTCGGGACCTTCTGCCGAGATATTCATGTGTAGTACATTTTACAGATCTCGCTCGCTCACCAGACTCGGACAGTGTCCAATCTCCTCCACCCTCTAGCGAACCGGAAAGTCAAATACTCAGCAGTACATCTGCTACTCCCGAAGACCCCGATATGAAGGACACTCGCCAGCGAATGAAGATATACAAGCGACGCTGGTTGAACATGCAACGGGACCAGATACTCGAGACCGCCTGTTTGAAGGGAATCAAGGCGCAGACGCTGCAGGGGATTCGAACTGTGAACTCCCCTGGCCAGTCGGCGGTTTTGGATGGCGAGGAGGAGAGTGCCAATTCCGGTGATTATAATAATAATAATAGACTCTTGAGTGGAAGGCAACCACTAGGCGAGGTTAACGCCTTAGGCGTTCTCTACCACCTAACCCTTAGAGCTCCATTATTATGTGGTCAAATTCTCAAATAAATGAGGATAAAATTCCATACCTCGGCTGGGATCGAACCCACGCCCTCCTGATTACCAGGCGAGCGTCTTGACCACTACACCACCGAGGCAGGTTTCTTCTTCCTCTCTGTCAGTTCTCTCTCACCTTCTGAACCCCCTAAGACGTCTAAACTCCGGTCTTAAGCTCTTCATGGATCAACATCGCCCAAATGTCCTCAACATAGACTTTTTTTCTACTCCATCAAAATCGTTTGATCTTATCTGTTGTAGGTATATGATTCCTAGTCAATGTCAAACAACTTTGGCCAACTTATCACAATGTGTTAATAACACATCTTTGATGAAGTCAACGTATCAACTACATACATATTTTCATGTCATGTCTTTTTTTTATCTTTGTTCTATTTCAGCTGCACCCCCTCGTCAGCTAACCAAGATGTCAGTTCTGAACTACATCATGTCTTCCTCACCTCTATCCAAATCACCAATGGGAGACAAGACCTCCAGTCAACCAATGAAGGATAACCTTACAGACGCGTCTAAAGAACAAACCAGCGGCAAAAGCATTGCCAGTAATGACAAGCTGAAGGATGATGGCGAGATGAAGGATGTAGATTTGGAACCAACTGAAGAAGATGGTCAAAACCTGCTTAATCCTGACGAAGGTAATTATTTGGAAGTTTATATACCTACTTTTCCGATATGCCAGACTCGAAATTTCAGCTCTGCAGCTACACAATTTCAGCGTTTTTTTTTTTTTTTTTTTTTTTTTTTTTTTTTTTTTTTTTTGCAAAGCAGACGTGTACTTGTGTTAGATATGTCAGGGTAAGAGATTTATAGAATGCAATTCTTCTTTTTCTTCACCGTTTCCCGTGTGCAGACGGGGTCGGCGTTTTTCGTCAGCCTCTCGAATCAGCCCTAACTAGGGTGATCGCTTTGGGCTGACATTGGGTTTTGGGTACAATATACCTTGTTTATATATCCTGACATATTATATCCTGACAGAATGAGACTGGAAAATCCCTACAGGCGAAAGAAGGTCTTATATATTTCATAGGTAATGTTTATAAATATGTAGGTAAATAAAACCTTGATTAAATTATAAAAAAGGAGAAAAAAAAACATTTGGCGACTTATGCTGTTAGGGTGAGACTGAAAAGACCCTTCACTTGGTTCCGGGAAATGGTTTTTCAGTGCAAAATTTGACTCGAATTTCATCAAAACCGGGCCAGGCAATCACTAGTTACAGCGGAACAATCAAACATTTTTTTCCCCCAAGAGGTTTGTTAGAGTGAACTGTAACTGCGGAGTTCTTATCGTCTCGAGGGCAAAAAGAAAAAGAACACAGGATTAGAGAATGTCAGCCGTTTCGAGAACCATCCTTATCTGTTTCGGATAAAAGTTCGCCCCGAGCGGGGATCTTACCCGCGACCTAGCGCTTCTTATAAGCTATATAAGATTTTTTTTTTCTTCTTACAAAGCAGTTTTTATTTTATTTAGGTATTATTATTTTTTTTTTTTTTAAAAAAAAGAGGTTTGACAGAGGGAACTGTAACTGCTATGGTCTTATCGTCCCGAAATCGAAGAGAGAAGGAAGAACGCATGCGCATAGTTCTCATTGCTTCACTTTTAGTCAAGTAAGTACTGCGCATGCGCAACACAGCCTGGTTCTCATTGCTTCACTTCTAGACTGTAATAATCCAAAGCGTCTTTAGACACGTTTACAAGAGAAATTCGTCTAAAAACTCTAAAAGATCAGTCTTGTTGGTGTTTTTTAAAGTGAGTTCTATCTTTTGCCTAGACTAGGCGATCTTTTGTCTTTCGATCCCGTTTCCGTTTTTATTCTAATCTCAGATGCCCCCGTCCGTATTCAAGATAGGTCGTAAGCTGGAGGCCATAGATAAGAAGGGTGGATCTAATTTGTTCCACGTAGCCACCGTCAGGGATGTGATTGGGACGAGACTACAATATTCATATAGACTCTTATTCTATTCTATTCTAATAATATTTCTATTCTATTCTAATCTATTGCATTCTATTCCAGGGTTTGTACGCCACCTCGAAAACATGGAAAAGTAATTGAATCTGAAAATCGGCCAAAAAGTCATGAAAAATCGTGAAAATTTAAAGAAAATTTGGAAAAAAATTCTATTCTATTCAATGTTTTCTATTCTATTCTGATTTTCAGATGCCCCCGTCCGTATTCAAGATAGGTCGTAAGCTGGAGGCCATAGATAAGAAGGGTGGATCTAATTTGTTCCACGTAGCCACCGTCAGGGATGTGATTGGAACGCGGCTTCATATTCATATAGATTCTGCTGGGAGCTCGGATAGAATGGACTATTGGACGGATATTGGGTCGGCCTATATACGACCTGTGGGCTGGTGTCGCCGAAATAAAGTGAAATTGGTGCCTCCTGCTAGTGGTAAGCGTGTTTCACCGCTGTTCTTTATTTCGTAGCAATGAAACAACTCCCACATTAGACGTATGTGGTCTGTGTCGTAGCATGCCCATTCCGTAGTATTTCCCTCAGCAGATGGGCGAGAAGAGATAAATTACTTCCCTTTTACATGCTGGGATTAGTGGGTCAATGAACACGAGAACACCAGAAAGAAACCCGTTAAAATATTTGTAATCAAAATACATATCTACGATTTTTACTTTCTATTACTACAGTATAGCGGAGCTATACTAGTAATGAAAGTATTGCAATCGGTCCAAATTTTCAAAATCGGGAAATGGTTGGAAATATCCGTTTTGGGATCCCCTGATGTCAAAAAAGTGATTTTTAGCCCATGGTCTGTACGTAACGTACGTACGTACGTAACGTACGTACGTACGTAACGTACGTACGTACGTAACGTACGTACGTACGTAACGTACGTACGTACGTAACGTACGTACGTACGTAACGTACGTACGTACGTAACGTACGTACGTACGTAACGTACGTACGTACGTAACGTACGTACGTACGTAACGTACGTACGTACGTAACGTACGTACGTACGTAACGTACGTACGTACGTAACGTACGTACGTACGTAACGTACGTACGTACGTAACGTACGTACGTACGTACGTACGTACGTACGTGCGTACATACATACGTACAGACCATGGGCTAAAAATCACTTTTTTGACATCAGGGGATCCCAAAACGGATATTTCCAACCATTTCCCGATTTTGAAAATTTGGACCGATTGCAATACTTTCATTACTAGTATAGCTCCGCTAAACTGTAGTAATAGAAAGTAAAAAATCTGGTGTGAACATCACACGACTTTCCTTATCCTATTGAATGATGCTTATTTGAGTGTTCTTTTACCCTAACTTTTACAATATCTCTAACCGTTTTGTCGCTATAGCTGAAAACCGCCAAAAAACGGTCGAAATCTGTCAAAAGCGGTCAAAATACCGCCAAGCGCAGCAAACATCTCAACCAAACGTTTTGTGTTGCATCCTTATCACATTTGTGAACTACATACCAAATTTCAAGTCTCAAGCTTATACCATTCCCAAGATATTGTTAAATTACACCGAAAACCGTCAAAAAGCGGTAAAATGCCGCCAACCGTTGCACCAGTCTTAACCAAAATTTCGTGTCGCATCCTTGTCACATTTGACATCTACATACCAAATTTCAACTCTCTAGCTCTTACCGTTCTCGAGATATTTTGTTTACAGACAGACAGACACACAGACACACACACGGACCAATGGCTGAAACTTCGGAAATTTCTCTTTTATTTGTGAACCGTTACCAAATAAGCAAGTGAATAGTCAATCTCATGTGATTTTTCACGCGGAATCGAATGGTGAAACTTTTAGAACTGTCCGACTTAATGTAATAGAAAGTCGTGTGATGTTCACACCAGATTTTTTTTCAATCAGTGGGCATTGAGCCCGGGACTTTTTTGTATTTTTTTTTTTTCACTTTGCATTGCAAACAAACGTCTTACCAGTGTCAGTGGGCATTGAGCCCGGGACTTTTTTGTATTTTTTTTTTTTCACTTTGCATTGCAAACAAACGTCTTACCAGTGTTACCACTATATTATTTTGTTCCTTAAATAGTTTTTTTATTAATGTGAGATCTTGCGGGCCTCGAGTTGATTCTCCTCTCCGTGCTTTTGCAGAGCGAACCTACGCGTTCTCGTGGGAGTCCTATCTGAAATCCACAGACTCTTCCGGCGTGCCCGAGGAAGGTTTCATCCAAATTCCCCTCCTCAACGCGTTCGAACCGGGCATGAAAGTGGAAGCCGTAGACCCGCGCTGCCCCGCGCTCATTCGCGTCGCTACGGTAGTCAAAGTGGAAGAGACGCGGATCAGGATCGCGTTCGATGGCTTCGACGCGGGTCTGGAGGTGTGGATGGACTATGACAGTGTGGACGTGCATCCGCCGGGGTGGTGCAAACGGATGGGACACCCCCTGGAGCCGCCTGTGGGTAAGTGTGTGTGTGTTGTAGTGGATTTAGCTATAGCCGAAAGGTGATGACAATGAAATACCTATGAAAAATGAATTAAATCAAGAATACATTACATAATAAGAAGTTATGGTCCCTAAAAGTACAGAAGTACTTACACTTATTAAATACATCAACTCTATCACGCTAACAACTGTGTATACCACTGAACTGCTAAAGGTAGAAACACACTACGATACGTGAGCTCATGGGGAGTCGGAAAGATGAATTTAGTTCAAAGTTTTCCCATAATATTGTAGGTATAATTTCGTTCAGGACAGTCATACAGCTATCACGTCACGTGAGCTGACGTGATGGTAGTGTGTTTCTACTTTAAGTCACTTTTTTATTCCATAATGTGTTCTCTTTTCCTCAGTCAAACCTGGACCCATCAGTCCCAAACCAAAGCCCGCAGGTTCTGACGAAGTCATAATCATCGATACCAAACTCTCCTCTAGCTCCAGCGGTAAAACCACCAAGACAACCAACAGTCCTTCCTTGCGAGTCCTAGAAGTCGAACGAGTCTATGGGAAGAAGCCGTCAGAGGCCAAGAAGCCCCAAGAAGTGCCAACCAAAATCGGTGTTACAAGATGGAAGCCAAGGATCCCGTCATGGAGTCCCGGATATGTGTTGCTACCTGTGTTGAAATTAAAGGTAAGTGTATAGGAGTCAAACTGGGATACAAGATGGAAGCCAAGGATCCCGTCATGGAGTCCCGGATATATGTTGCTACCTGTGTTGAAATTAAAGGTAATGAGCGCTAGGCCGCAGGTTCGATTCCCGCCCGGGGCGGATTTTATCCTGATGGGATAATGTTCGTTCTCGGAACGGCTGGCTTTCTCCTATCCCTCTCTTCCTTCTCTCTTCGATTTCGGGACGATAAGACCATAGCAGTTACAGTTCCCTCTGTTAAACCTCTTTAAAAAATCTTCCTTCTTGGGTTCGATTCCCGCCCGGGGCGGATTTTATCCTGATGGGATAATGTTCGTTCTCGGAACGGCTGGCTTTCTCCTATCTGGTTCGATTCCCGCCCGGGGCGGATTTTATCCTGATGGGATAATGTTCGTTCTCGGAACGGCTGGCTTTCTCCTATCCCTCTCTTCCTTCTCTCTTCGATTTCGGGACGATAAGACCATAGCAGTTGCAGTTCCCTCTGTCAAACCTCTTAAAAAAAAAGGTAATGAATTCGAGACAGATTTATGTCAAAACTTTAACAATAGTAGCAACCCACCAAAAGAATACCACTTCGTGGCATAAATACCCAGAAAATGAACAAACTTAACATCCCACTCAAAAAAAAAAAATAATAAAAATAAAAAAAAAAAAAATCAATTTTGTACTCCGCCTTCGGTATATCTCTTACTTTAGAAAAAACGATCCAAGTATTTCGGAAGTTGCAATTATTACATGCAATAGTAGCTTGAGAAAAAAAAATCTGTATGTTTTATATCATTTTTTTAAGCTTTATTTATTGAACGCAGGTCACCTCCATGAATGCTGTGATATCAGCGCATGAGATTGAACCACCATATATGTATTATGAACAGCAGAAAAGAAAATGCCAAATTGAACTGATCAAATAAGATAAAATTGATAAAAATAATAACTAATCCAAAATGTAGCGTATTAGTTAATATTTTCATCTTCAAGATATGAACTGATCAATGTGTTGTGTTATTTGGGCAACCGAATGAAGTTCGACGGTACATATTGAATAAAAAATAAATGATCTCTCTTGAAATTTATGGTGTGTCCTTTTAGCAACCCAAATTTCGGACAGTCTATCAATAAAATTTTGTTTGCCCCCTCTAGGTACTGATGAACCTCGTAGCCAAAGTCCAGCCAGTGGCGGTCACGATGAAGAGCCTGACAGAAGGAAGGTCGCGGGTTCGAGATCCGCCCCTGGAGTATCTCACGATGTACTGGGCAATAGAGTGTATAATGACAGAGACTTCTATCCATGCTACAGCCTGGTTCTCATTGCTTCACTTCTAGTCATGTAAGTACTGTGCATGCGCAACACAGCCTGGTTCTCATTGCTTCACTTCTAGTCATGTAAGTACTACGCATGCGCATAGTTCTCATTGCTTCACTTTTAGTCAAGTAAGTACTGCGCATGCGCAACACAGCCTGGTTCTCATTGCTTCACTTCTAGTCATGTAAGTACTACGCATGCGCATAGTTCTCATTGCTTCACTTTTAGTCAAGTAAGTACTGCGCATGCGCAACACAGCCTGGTTCTCATTGCTTCACTTCTAGTCATGTAAGTACTACGCATGCGCATAGTTCTCATTGCTTCACTTTTAGTCAAGTAAGTACTGCGCATGCGCAACACAGCCTGGTTCTCATTGCTTCACTTCTAGTCATGTAAGTACTACGCATGCGCATAGTTCTCATTGCTTCACTTTTAGTCAAGTAAGTACTGCGCATGCGCAACACAGCCTGGTTCTCATTGCTTCACTTCTAGTCATGTAAGTACTACGCGTGCGCATAGTTCTCATTGCTTCACTTTTAGTCAAGTAAGTACTGCGCATGCGCAACACAGCCTGGTTCTCATTGCTTCACTTCTAGTCATGTAAGTACTACGCGTGCGCATAGTTCTCATTGCTTCACTTTTAGTCAAGTAAGTACTGCGCATGCGCAACACAGCCTGGTTCTCATTGCTTCACTTCTAGTCATGTAAGTACTACGCGTGCGCATAGTTCTCATTGCTTCACTTTTAGTCAAGTAAGTACTGCGCATGCGCAACACAGCCTGGTTCTCATTGCTTCACTTCTAGTCATGTAAGTACTGTGCATGCGCAACACAGCCTGGTTCTCATTGCTTCACTTCTAGTCATGTAAGTACTGTGCATGCGCAACACAGCCTGGTTCTCATTGCTTCACTTCTAGTCATGTAAGTACTGTGCATGCGCAACACAGCCTGGTTCTCATTGCTTCACTTCTAGTCATGTAAGTACTGTGCATGCGCCGTTCGAGAATTCGATCACAATTATAGTCATACCTTGTAGCTTATTGCTGAGGTGAAGGGACTCTTTAGTCTTCTTCGAATAGTATAATCAAACACTAATTATGATTATATTTCAGTTATATTACTTTATTTAAACTTTTTAAATTCATCAACTCTATAGGTGCGTTTTCACCAACGCGACCTCTGTCGCGCGACGTGACCTGTTTTCACCTGCAACATTTGTCGCGCGACGTGACCTGTTTTCACTTGCAACATTTATCTCGTGACATCGGCGAAATTAAAGCACTCCCATTCATAATAAGGAACAAACTAAAATGAAGAGTCGCGCGACACGTTTCCACTGGCATTGCTACGCGACATTCCTTTGATCCGGACCGACTTTCATCGGATAGAAATCGCATGGTCTCACGACTTTTTCTATGTGTCGCGCGACACGTTTCCACTATGCGACTTTTGTCGCGCGGCAAAAGTCGCGTTGGTGAAAACCCACCTTAACACTGAACTGCTAAAGGTAGAAACACACTACGATACGTGAGCTCATGGGGAGTCAGAAAGATGTAGTTCAAAGATTTCCCATAACATTGTAGGTAATTTCGTTCAGGACAGCCACACTACCATCACGTCACGTGACGTGATAGTAGTGTGTTTCTACTTTAAGTCACTTTTTGATTCCATAATGTGTTCTCTTTTCCTCAGTCAAACCCGGATCCATCAGTCCCAAACCAAAGCCCGCAGGTTCCGACGAAGTCATAATCATCGATACCAAACTCTCCTCTAGCTCCAGCGGTAAAACCACCAAGACAACCAACAGTCCCTCCTTGCGAGTCCTAGAAGTCGAACGAGTCTATGGGAAGAAGCCGTCAGAGGCCAAGAAGCCCCAAGAAGTGCCAACCAAAATCGGTGTGGCGAGCGCCTTGACCACTACACCACCGAAGCAGGGATTCTTTTACAATAGATCCACTTGTTTTTCTACCCTCAGATACAGGAAAGGCAGAAAAGGACTCGGAAATGTTCTGTTGTCGAGGCTGTGGTTGCTACGGGGATCTGGCTGACTTCATCACCCGGGAGTATTGTAGTCAGGAGTGTCAGCTAATGTGTATCGGAGCTGCAGTGGTTGCTACTGGCACAGTACAGACTAACACTGGCACCAGCACCAGGTCCAAACAACAAGATGAGAACTATTTGCCTCTGGTGTATAAGAAGGTAAGTTGCCAGTTCTCAGAGAAGCTTATCTGTAGTCCTAGAGAGGTTTTAAATAGCCTTCAGGAATCGACTACACGCGGTTTTCCAAGCACAAAGCCGAGAAAAACTTCGACTCTACCAGGAATAGCCATGTGTGATACCCTTCTGAATCAATATAACGTTTTCTCTCGTTAACATCCCATTTTTACCCATCAATAATTAATAGGGATAAACAGGGTAATTTTATTAATTCTATAATCTATTCCAATATCCCGTTTTCTCATCAATATCCCGTTTTCACGCTTTAATATCCCGTTTTCACGCTTTAATATCCCGTTTTCACGCTTTAATATCCCGTTTTCACTCTTTAATATCCCGTTTTCACAGGCTGCGCCACAATGGTCATGGAAGGCGTACCTACAAACAGGGGCGGGCCGCTTGGGACGACCTGCCCCTTTCCGGGCGTTCCGTAATGAACCTTGCAAACCCCTGGTGAATCCGTTCAAACTGGGATACAAGATGGAAGCCAAGGATCCCGTCATGGAGTCCCGGATATGTGTTGCTACCTGTGTTGAAATTAAAGGTAAGTGTATAGGAGTCAAAAATCGGTGGAAGGCCCCAGGAAACGGCTAGTGAAGCGTTCAACAAAGTACTGATGAATGCGTTGACCAAAGCTCCGGATGCGATAAGGAAATCACCGGATGAAATGAAGGAAGCACCATTGAATGCGTTGAACAAAACTCCGGATGTGTCGAAGAAATCTCCGGTGGATGCGTTGAATAAAACATCGGATGCGTTGAAGAATTCTCCGGACGCGTTGAAAATTCGCAACGTACAGCGGATCAATGATTTGTCGTGTGATGAGGTGTTTGTGGAGGGGGAGGAGGAGAGGGGAGGGAAGAGGATGAAGACATATGGAGGAAGAAGCGAGAAGGGAATACCTGTATTGGGTGAGTTTTTTTTTGTAAACTGCTGTGCCGTTTTCATTTCGTAGATGCGTGATTCCTTACTTACTTCCTTGAAGTAATGCCACGCTTTACCTTGCCAGTGTATAGCATCCCATTAAAAAAAAAGAGATTGTTTCATCGCCGTTTTCATTTCGTAGATGCGTGATTCCTTACTTACTTCCTTGAAGTCACGCCACGCTTTACCTTGCCAGTGTATAGCATCCCATTAAAAACAAGAGATTGTTTCATCGCCGATTTTATTTCGTAGCAATGAAACAACTGCTACATTAGACTCGTGTGGAATGTGTTGTAGTATGCCCAATTGTCCATCCCGTGGTGTGTCCCTCATCTTATCAGGTGCTGGGTCAACACGAGAACACCAGAAAGTAACTCATTAAAGTATTTGCAAGGGAAATATGAGCGCAAACTTTTTTGTAGACTTTTTTTGCGACAAAGGTAAAAGGTAGTCGTGGTTTTTACCTGAAGATTTTTTTATTTGTTTCCTTGGGCTGGCCTCCTGCTTCCACATTATTTATAATTATAATAATAATAATAGTGCTTATTTATACTGCTCGCATAGGACTGAAAAGTCCCTTTACTCCAGCAGTAGGCTACTACTATTATTTGTCTTCTTGGGCTGGCCTCTTGCTTCCACATTATTTATTATTATAATAATAATAATACTGCTTATTTATACTGCTCGCATAGGACTGAAAAGTCCCTTTACTCCAGCAGTAGGCTACTACTATTATTGTGGATACGAAACTATTCTCTAGTTAAACTTTATTGAAACAGCTCCTTAAGAAGAGACTCTTCAGTCCTATGCTTTTTTCTTCTCAATTTGAGGTTACTAAACGGATGTACTGATTTCCTTGTGTGTGTGTTTTTCCCCCAAGTGTGTCAGTTAATTGCTTGAATTTTGGCCCTCGCTCGAATTTAAAAACGAAAAAAAAGAGTTTACGAAAAAAAAAAAAAAAAAAAAAAAAAAAAAAAAACTTAATTTTTTACTCCCCTGTCATGGGAGCCAGTAATATTATTTTAAAAAAAAAAAACAACACTTAATTTACTGCCCTGTCATGGGAGCCAGTAATGATATTGTAAGAAGGTATTGGGAATCACGTAGGAAAATGACCTATGTAATTGTCAACTTCTGACAATCGCTAACAACAAATATATTATCACGTTCACTTTGGATACACTTGTTCTCGTCCGATCACTGAAATATGTAGAGAAGAATTTTAATTATGTTGTTTTTGACAAATGTCTGCTGGAATATTGACCATTAGGCCATTTTCCCAATGACTTAATGGTCAATAGAAATTTAAATAAAATGAATAAAATGGGAATTCAATAAAAATTTCTAAACCGCTTTTCCAGAGTTGTCCAATCCAAGGCCGCGTCCACAGGTCGCACGTCCTCCAACGCCAGTCCCGCCCCCTCCGCCCCCTCCAAACGTCTGGACGAGCTTCGAGAAGACATCATTCGCTCCGTGTACTGCGCCGCCCCACAGTGCGGAGTTCAGGGTTCGATGTACTACTGGCGGAAAAATTTGGAGCCCCTCGGTCTGAGGCTGGAAGAAAAAGATGACCCGGCGGTCTGGTCCGAAGGGCAGGTGGTCAAGTTTGTTAGAAGTATCCCCGGGTGTGGCAGGATCTCGGGACGATTTGATAATCAGGTGAGATATGGCCTCTTTGCAATTGTAATTCCATAATGGCTTACCTTATTTTATAGTTGACTAGGGTTCTTAGTTCTTAGTGACTAGGGTTCCCTAGTCAACTATAAAATAAGGTAAGCCATTATCTAATTTGGGTGTCTAATATGAATCTAATTAATAATAATTGTAATTCCACTAGGCTTAAGGATACAAATATTGTATATGGCCCTAGTCATTAGGTTGTTAAAAAGGTAAAAGTGTAATCAAAGAATCTTCTTCCTCGCCTTTTACCGTGTACAGACGGGGTCGGCGTTTTTCGTCAGCCTCTCAATCAGCCCAGGATCTCGGGACGATTTGATAATCAGGTGAGATATGGCCTCTTTGTAATTGTAATTCCACTAAGGATACAAATATTGTATATGGCCCTAGTCATTAGGTTGTTAAAGAGGTAAAAGTGTAATCAAAGAATCTTCTTCCTCGCCTTTTACCGTGTACAGACGGGGTCGGCGTTTTTCGTCAGCCTCTCAATCAGCCCTAGGGTGATTGCTTTGGGCTGACATTTGGTTTTGGTTTTGGCTACAGTAATTTTACGAGTGGATAACCCTCGCATTCAAACCAGGCATTTCTTCAGTAAGGGAAATTTCAGGCTCCTCCCTGTTTAAAATCCCTCAGCCAGGCTTTATAATAAAATAATCATACTCATCAAATGTACCCATAGTTATCAATAAATGTAAAAAATTAATTCAGATAAAAATAAGGATATAATATTTTTATCAAGACAATTACGATTAAAAGTTTTTAAATTGGTGAGCTTACGCTATGTAACTAAGCTGGCAGTATGAACAAGGTCTATTCTATTATATGCGGTAGCTAATGTCCCCACTTTTCTTCTTCTTCATTTCAGAAAATCGACGGCCTCGCCTTTCTCCTCCTCTCATTTTTATCAAGACAATTACGATTATTATTTTTTTTAATTGGTGAGCTTACGCTATGTTACTAAGCTGGCAGTATAAACAAGGTCTATTCTATTCTCTTATATGCGGTAGCTAATGTCCCCACTTTTCTTCTTCTTCTTCATTTCAGAAAATCGACGGCCTCGCCTTTCTCCTCCTCTCGCAGGCCGACCTCCTACACGAGCTCGGCCTCAAATTAGGCCACGCCACCAAAATCTACAACGCCATCCTCTACCTTCGCCAGAACTCGGAACTGGCCCGCGGCCTCCTGTTTCAGCAGATCCAGGACGATAGTGATAGTCCGACCAAGAGGAAGTCTTTCAGCGATAGTTCCAATGTCACAGGTAGCGCTGATGGGAGGACTGTGAGTGATAGTTCTAATCTCGCCACTTTTAGTGATAGTTCAAATGTTACCGCTAGGGGCGTTAGTGAGAGGTCTGTGGGTCGTAGCGCTGATGAGAGGACTGTGAGTGATAGTTCTAATCTCGCCACTTTTAGTGATAGTTCAAATGTTACCGCTAGGGGCGTTAGTGAGAGGTCTGGTGAAAGATCTCTGAGAGATGTTACTGTGAGTGATAGTTCTAATTTTGCAGCCAGGGGCAGGGGCGTTGGTGAGTCTTTCAGTGATAGTTCTAATTTTGACGCGAGAAACGCTGGGTGATAGTTCTAATATTGTAACAGGTAGCGCTGGTGAAAGATCTCTGAGAGATGTTACTGTGAGTGATAGTTTTAATTTTGCAGCCAGGGGCGTTGGTGAGTCTTTCAGTGATAGTTCTAATTTTGACGCGAGAAACGCTAGTGAGAGAAAATCTGTGAGTGATAGTTCTAATCCTGCTGTCAGGGGTGTTGGTGAGAGAAAATCTTTTAGTGATAGTTCTAATTCTGCCGCTAGGGGAGCTACTGAAAGATCTCCGAGTGATGTAAGTTCCAATCCCTCCGCCAGGGGCTTTGTAGAGTTAAGATCTCTGGGACACAGTAGTTCAAATATCACCGTCAGGTGCGTTGGTGAGCGGTCTTTGCAGGATAGTGTGTCAAATATTTCCGATAGGGGCGAGAGTGAGAGGTTTTTGGGCGATGTTAGTTCAAATTTTACCGCCGGTAGCCCCAGTAGCAGATTGGACACTACCGAAAATGTGGCGGGGAGAGAAACTAACTTTACCACAGGCACAGTTGTAGTTCAAATATCACCGTTAGGTGCGTTGGTGAGCGGTCTTTGCAGGATAGTGTGTCAAATATTTCCGATAGGGGCGATAGTGAGAGGTTTTTGGGCGATGTTAGTTCAAATTTAATCGCCGGTAGCCCCAGTAGCAGATTGGACACTACCGAAAATGTGGCGGGTAGAGAACCTAACTTTACCACAGATTCTGGTGAACTTACGAATAGAGGAAATGGCGCTTGTGATAACTCTGTTAGGGGAATCCCTATAAACCCTAGTGAAATCCCTATAGGATATGGAGAAGGAAGTACTGCTAGAACCCTTAACCCTGAAACCCCTCTAAGAAAGGGAGGTAGTGAACGAGAAGAGACTGTTAGCGTTGAAGAAGGAGTTGAAGAAATCAGACCTATGGATGTGAAAGGTGTTAACATGGATGTTGATGCTGAAGGTGTTAATATGGATGTTGAAGGAGATACTGGTGCTAATACAAATCCCATTACGGGATTAATCAATGTGAAAGAAGATGTTAATAAATATGAAGATGCTTCAGAAAGAGCTCGGCCTAGTAATAAATCAACAAAAGGAGATACTGGTGCTAATACAAGTCCCATTACGGGATTAATCAATGTGAAAGAAGATGTTAATAAATATGAAGATGCTTCAGAAAGAGCTCGGCCTAGTAATAAATCAACAAATCGTGATGAAGTAGCTAACGACCAGGCTGTTGGAGTTAAAAAAGAAACAAGTGGGCAAGAAATGGATTTTAACCTAGATACAGCGGATTTTGATAGGAAAGACAAAATAGGTCTTGACTCAATTGACACAAATATTGCCAGTTTCGACACAGACACTGACAAAGATTTCATTAGTAGTGGAACGACAGATAGAGTTGGTGATGTTAACAAATTGGTTGGATTAATTGGAGTGGAGCAATCTGATGGGGTAGAAGTCTTTGAAGGCAGACGAGACCAAATGATGGACGGCGTTGCCCATGGACCTTCGCAGGGTAGCGACACCAAAGTTGACGGGGCTGAAATGGGCCGACTTGCCGAAATAGACAACGTTGGTAAAGTCAACGATAGATTTGGTGGCAACGATAGCTGTGATGAAGTAGCAGACGACCAGGCTGCTGGAGTTAAAGAAGAAACAAGTGGGCAAGAAATGAATTTTAACCTAGATACATCGGATTTTGATAGGAAAGACAAAATAGGTCTTGACTCAATTGACACAAATATTGCCAGTTTTGACACAGACACTGACAAAGATTTCATTAGTAGTGGAACGACAGACAGAGTTGGTGATGTTAACAAATTGGTTAGATTAACTGGAGTGGAGCAATCTGATGGGGCAGAAGTCTTTGAAGGCAGACGAGACCAAATGATGGACGGCCTTACCCATGGACCTTCGCAGGGTAGCGGCACCAAAGTTGACGGGGCTGAAATGGGCCGACTTGCCGAAATAGACAACGTTGGTAAAGTCATCGATAGATTTGGTGGCAACGAAAGCGTTGGACAAGTCAACGTTTCAATCGCTGACGACAACAGCAAAGATAGTGTTAAGATGGACACCGATTGATTTTTGGCATCCTTGGAGAGTAAGCTAAGGTTGGGATCCAGGCTTACTTAGGCCGATCGAGGTTCTAGTGCTTATTTATACTGCTCGAATAGGACTGGAAAGTCCCTTTACTCCAGCAGTAAGTAGGCCACTATCGACAAATTCTCAAATTACATTGAGATTGAAATTCTATGCCTTCGGCTGGGATTGAACCCTCGCTCTCCCGTTTACCAAGAGTTAAAACGAGAACCTTGTTTATCCTGCTTGAATGAGTCCGTTTGTCCCAGCAGTCTAAAAAAAGGATCTTTAAAAAGGGAGTGGATAGATTTTGTTTTTCAACCAAATTGCCTACCTATTCGGTAAAGACAATCAATGTAATACGTAGGTATACCTATACTTAGTTCTACATCTAGCTAGCTTTGTAGAAGGGTAAGGAACTAATTCGTGAATGGGTCATCGGGTAGGATAGTCATTCATGCTGGTATCTTCACAGATATGTGGATACGTAAAAAGGAAAAGAAGTGATTTAAAAAAGTCTTAGATAAATACGGGGAGATGAAGTATTTTTACAACTTTCTATCTATGACCGATCTTGCCACTGAGAGTTAACACAGTGTCGACGTCACCCATTTGATTTACAGACGCCAGTGTTTTGAAAACTATGTTATCTTTGGTAATATTGGGCATCAGTATGGTTCGATTCGTTTCAGAAAGAGTTTGGTATTCAGTGTGGTTCCATTGGCTTTGGTTCTACAATTTCTCGCCCAAGTACAGTTAAGTTCAAGATACTACCGAAAGTACAGTTTAGTTCAAGATGCAACAGAATTCTACAATTTCTCGCTCAGTTGTAATTCAAGTACAGTTCAGTTCAAGATGCAACCGAATTCTTTTAAAACTTGGAAAATTTCATTTTACAATAAACTGTTGTAAATATCAAAAAGAAAACTCTTTTTACTTTTTTTTTCATGTGATTATGATTGAAATTATGCTTAATTAATTAATAATTATTACAACAGCCCAAAGCAACAAAATAAATAATTAATAATTAAATCAATCTCAATAATGTTTTTAGTTAAGATCCTGAACATATTTAATTAAAGATAACATATGGTAATCCATCTCTCAATAGATTTAGTAGATTTTTTCAATATTATGCTGATAAAATTTCCAGATAAATCTTGATATTAATATTGAGAAAAGGTAATTTTAGATTATATGTCTATTTGATTATTATCAATTTTAATATTGTGATGTTGTGTTACTATGCTTAATCATAAAATTTATTCTTGTAAGATGAAAATGAAATAAAAAATATTCAGTTTAAATATGAATTATTGTTGTTAAAAAAAGTTTTTTTTTTTTGGTAATTTGATATTATTAATTTATTATTTCCTCGACTATAATTATTTAATCAGGAATGAGAGTCTAGTTAACTTGAAGGGGGTAGCGCGTCTGTCTTGTAGGCGCTAGTTCGCTGGTTGGTTAAAAACGAAGCGGAGCGCAGAGCAAAGAGCTTTTTGCTCTCTGTTCTATGTGGTTTGAATTCGTGACCTCCCTCTCTATCGTCAATTCCTTCTACCTTCTCTATGCTTCTCCGCTCTTCTCTGTTTTTAGCCTTAGCTACGGAAAGTAGTGCAGGGAAAATTTAGATGACGTTCTTATGGTGGGTCCAGACTTGTGCAATGCAACATGCAATGCAATGAAATTCGTTAGTTTGGACGTGTTTGAGAAAGTTGCAGCAAAGTAATAGGTAAGGTTAATTGTGAGGACTGAGGAGGCGGGTAGCCAGCCGAGTTAGCTTAGTTGGTAGTGCGTCTGCCTCGTAAGCGCTAGGCCGTGGGTTCGATTCCCGCCCGGGGCGGATTTTATCCTAAACAGGCAAGGTTCGTTCTCGGAACGGCTGGCTTTCTCCTATCCTTTCTTCCTTCCCTCTTCGATTTCGGGATGAGAGAGAGAGAGACCTCGAGGATCCAGCTTTCCAATTAACACTGAAGTCCAATAATGACCTGCCTCGGTGGTGTAGTGGTCAAGGCGCTCGCCTGGTAAACAGGAGGGCGTGGGTTCAATCCCAGCCGAGGTTTGGAACTTTATCCTCAATATAATTTGAGAATTTGACCACAATAATAGTAGTAGCCTACTGCTGGAGTAAAGGGACTTTACAGTCCTATTGATTGAAACTTGATGGAATCAAAACAAAATGACCAAGGTTCTTGGTCATTTCTGCAAATCACTTCACAATAAATTCAGAATTCTGGTACTCCAAGTACTGAGCTGCATTTACATTAGTGCCAAATTTAAAACCAAATAAATCTGTCCCAGTGAATGACGAGTGCCATTCCTGGTTCTACAGTGTTTGCAATTGCAAGTCTACAGTGTCAAAGTAGAATCTACTTGCCAGCCTACTTAGCTTAGTTGGTAGTGCGTCTGCCTTGTAAGCGCTAGGCCGCGGGTTCGATTCCCGCCCGGGGCGGATTTTTTGTGGGGTTGGTTCGGTAGTACCTAAATAGGTGATGTTACTGGCACTGTTGTTGATGGGTAAGTTACAACTTACAAAGTAACTTTGCTCCAAGTTTTGACGATTGTTTTTTTAATAACCTTGGCAGTAGCCTACAGTTCCCTCTATCAAACCTCCTAAAGCCAGCCTAGTTAGTAGTGCGTCTGCCTTGTAAGCGCTAGGCCGCGGGTTCGATTCCCGCCCGGGGCGGATTTTATCCTGATGGGAAACGGCTTCAGCTGTAGCCGAATGGTGATGGCAGAATAAAGAAAAGACATAGTCTCTAGCCATGTTTAATTGTCTCGATCAAACCTCTTAAAAAGAAAATAAACTTCGCTAAATGTTATGCCATGACTTGATATATTTTTTCTTCTTCTTCGCTCTTTTACTCGTAATATCGCTCTTATCTTTTATGAAGTTAATAATTTAATGTTTGGTAAGTTCATTGGGAACCCTCAATACCAGGTGTTACTTCAATGTGTAATAAATTATGGCAAAAATAGAAGTCACCAAATCTGTGTCACACAAGTTGAAAAGTGTGACTAACTTTGAAGCGTTTTTGTTTACTGACTTTCCCCATCGGAAAACTTTGCGTCAAAACTTTTCCCCATAATGTTCTTCTGAAAACCATAGTTGGGGTGGAAATAGTTTGGAAAATACATTTACAGGGACAATGTGATGTACCTACCCCTTCCGATTACTTTTTTGTTTTTGTGTGGTATGTTTAGTGTTTTTTTCAGCTCATCTAGGAACTAGGAATTTTCATGGCAAAAATCGGTCAGTTGTCTATTAGAGTCTATATTTATTCAAGGCGTTTTCACAATAGAGCCATTTTCACGTACGGATCAAATTGGCGGTTCTTGACTGCCAGTCCAAATCCGTCAATTGATTCGTCAAATTCGTGAAAATAACTCCATTGCTAAATTTGTAAAAGTTTTCTAATACCTGCATATTGTACATTGGAAGGAAAGTAATGTAATCGGGTCAAATTTTCGATGGTCAGTTTTTAGTGCCAAAACACGTTTTGAGGTCCCTAGAGCCTAAATACAAAGTTTTATACACCCTTAAAGAAAGTAGAATAAAACGAGAACCTTGTTCATCCTGCTTGAATGAGTCCCTTTATCCCAGTAGTCTAAAAAAAGGATCTTAAAAAAGGGAGTGGATAGATTTTGTTTTTCAACCAAATTGCCTACCTATTCGGTAAAGACAATCAGTATAATACGCATCTCGAGAACGGTAAGAGCTAGAGACTTAAAATTTGGCATGTAGCTGTGAAATGAGACAAGGATGCGACACGAAACTTTTGGTTAAGATAGGTGCTGCGGTTGGCCGTATTTTGACCGCTTTTTGGCGGTTTTCAGCCATACTGACTAAACGGTTAGAGATATTGTAAAAGTTAATATAAAACAAAAAAATTGCATCATTCAATAGGATAAGGAAAGTCGTGTGATGTTCACACCAGATTTTTTTTTTATCCTTGGTCCTTCAGGAATCACCTACCTAAGAGGTTTACGCTTCCGCCCTCCGGCGCTAACCTCTCTTATTGGTTATCTTCCACTCAAGAGTCGAATATTATGCATTACCTCTGCCTCGGTGGTGTAGTGGTCAAGGCGCTCGCCTGGTAAACAGGAGGGCGTGGGTTCAATCCCAGCCGAGGTATGGAATACCTACAAACAAAAAAAATGCATCATTCAATAGGATAAGGAAAGTCGTGTGATGTTCACACCAGATTTTTTTTATCCTTGGTCCTTCAGGAATCACCTACCTAAGAGGTTTACGCTTCCGCCCTCCGGCGCTAACCTCTCCTATTGGTTATCTTCCACTCAAGAGTCGATTATTATGCATTACCTCTGCCTCGGTGGTGTAGTGGTCAAGGCGCTCGCCTGGTAAACAGGAGGGCGTAAGTTCAATCCCAGCCGAGGTATGGAATTTTATCCTCAATATAATTTGAGAATTCGACCACAATAATAGTAGTAGCCTACTGCTGGAGTAACATTGATGGCTTGATTGAATCCTCACAGCCTCTTGACATTGATGGCTTGATTGAATCCTCACAGCTTCTTGACGTTG